>NC_057801.1:772187270-772402395 GCF_018294505.1 Triticum aestivum
CGTGAGGGTGAGCGTGTGGGCGGTAACCCTTGTTCTCTAGGGGTAGATGAGGAAGACGCATTGAGTGGAGCGTGAGGAGAGTTTGTGGCCGCTCGTGGCGTAAAGATTGGGGTAACAAAGACAGCCAAACACGCGAAGATAATCGTAGGAGGGAATAGTGCCATGCAGCATGTAGTAGGGGGTATAACCGTGTATGGTGCGAGAAGGACGCCGGTTGAGCAGGTAGGATGCAGTGTGTAAGGCTTCGACCCAGAAGGGCGGTGTAAGGTGAGCTTGGAGGAGAAGAGTGAGGACAACGTCGTTAGTGGTGCGGAGGAGACGCTCGGCTTTACCATTCTGGGGAGAGGTGTGAGGGTAGGAAAAGCGGTATGAAATGCCTTTGGTGGAGAAGAAAGTGCGCAAGGTGGAGTTGATAAACTCACCGTCGTTATCACATTGTAATGCTTTGATGATCACATTATATTGGGTGCGAACGTAGGAGAAAAAGCGTTGCAGTGTGGAGGAGGTCTCCAACTTGTGGCGTAGTGGAAAGGACCAAGAATAATGGGTGTAGTCGTCGAGCAAAATCAGATAGTATTGATATCCAGAAAAGCATACAACAGGGCTTGTCCATAAATCACAATGTATTAACTGAAAAGGTGCAAACGTGCGGCTACTAGAGGAGGGAAAGGGGAGACGAGGCTGGCGTCCTAGTTGACAAGCGGCACATGGAGTGTGCACATTATTATTACAAGAGGAAAGGAAATCATGAGCAGCTAATGACGAGAGCGCTTGAGGGCTTGGGTGGCCGAGCAGGCGGTGCACACGTCCGTGGTGGAGACGGTGGCGGAGAGGGCAGTGCTCCAAGACTTGTTATTGCCGAAGAAGGGATAGAGGTCGCCAGAGCTAGCGGAGATCATGATGACCCTCCTGGTTCGTAGATCCTTCACAAGAAAGCCATAGGGAAAAATGCAATTGAGCAAGAATTATCTTTGGTGAATTGTCGAACGGACATGAGGCTAGTAACGACATGTGGTGAGAATAAGATATCTTTAAGATGAAAGTTGTGAGGGGGCAGGGTGATGGATCCGGAAGACTGAATGGGAAGGTGAGTGCCATTGCCAACAACAATGCTAGAGAAACGACGCTTTACAGAAGAATTAGAGTGGTCGAGGTTACCAGGGTTGCCGGTGACATGTGACGCGACGCCGCTGTCGAGGTACCACTCATTGGGCGCAGAGCCATTGTTGGGGAAGCCATGAGCGTTGTAGGCGGCTTGCAGCATCGCGAGATGATCCCACGACGGCTGTGGTGGAGGAGGCGGTGTGGGGTAGCCCGAGTACTGCATCTGGTAGGCCTGGGCATGCGAGCCGGGCCGAGGACCGAGCACACCCGCAGAGTTCGGAGGAACCTAACCAGGGCGCGGATTGGGCAGGGCCATGCCGTAGGGGCCGAAGAAGCCCATGTAGGGATTGGGCATGGGTGCAGGGAGGTTGTTGGTGAAGCCGCACTGCCTCTATCGCCATGGCTGCGCCCGCGACCCCGACCGCGTCCATGTCCACGGTCACCGCCCTCCTGGCGAGTGCCGGAGCCGCGACCTTGCTGGTGCCCATACCCGCCGTGCTCTGGGCCGCGCTCGACGGCGCGGTCGCCGCGATCACCGAGGCGTGTGCCCGACGGGCCAGCCGAGCCAGAGGAGCTCCCAGAGGGGGCGCATCCGCCAGTGACGGAGAGGATGGTGATGGGCTCGTCGTCGGTGGCTGGGCCTGGTTCTCCTCCGCAAGCTTGAGGCGGGAGAAAACCATCTCGAACGGCGTTAGGGGAACAGTGTCGCCCAAGATGATGCGGATGGTCTCGAGACGTTTGTCGATGCCGTGGAGGAACTGGGTGGTGAGATCCACCTTGGTGAACGCATGATCGATGTCCGCGAGCCCAGCGCTGAGCATCTTCATGCGGCGAGCATACTCCGCGATGGAGAGATCCCCCTGCTTGAGATTACGGTACTGCCGGTTGAGCATCATGTACCGGGCAGCCCGATTGGCGAGGAAGTAGTCACGGATCCGAGTCCAGAGCTCGTACGTGGAGGTGGCACCGACGACATGGTTAGCAAGGGCCTCGGCGAGAGTGGCGTAAATCCAGAGAACGAGATGGGCGTCAAGTTCAGGGGTGGCGGCGTCAGCGTTGGGCGGTAGTGGGTGCTCGATGAAGTGGGCGACGCCGTAGTGGATCAAGACCATGAGGAAGAAAGACTTCCACTTATGATAGTTGTGGTCATCGGGATTGAGGAGAAATTTGATGTGGTTTTGAATGCTATCGTGGAAGATGGGATGTGGAGAAGAGGTGGACGAGGAAGGCGTCAGAGATGCAGTGGAGGAGAAAAGGGGGGCGAATTGGGAGGTGGTGGGAGCAGAGGTGCCGCCGAAGATGAATGGCGAGGATCCGGCTGAGGTGGAGGGGGCGGTGGCAGCGGAGGTGCCGGTGTCAGAAAGGCATCCCGGCGAGGTGGCGACACTGCTTGACAAGGAGGTGTCGGTGTTGGTGCCCGAGGAGGGAGAGGAGTCGATAGCCATGGGAGAACTGGGAGTCTGATACCAAGTTGAGCAGTGAAACTACACTCTTTATTGATTCACTCAGTGCCGGTACAACTTATACACAAGAGAGTCATAACTACGCGCCCGAGAGAAGCGGCACGCAGGCCAGGGGATGAGTCACAATCCTATATACATTGAAACAATACATGTACACATATAGCAGGTTACACAGGTATAATACATTCTAACATAGATATGGTGGTGGTAAAAAAGCAACCATGTGACTTTCAATACATCTCAGAAAATAGGAAGACAATTTCAAATGGGACTAAATTGAAATTGATATCTCATTATCTCAACCTCACTCGCCGCAACACAAATATCATTTTCACTGAGAAAAAAATACAGAACTATAACCTTATTTATGGCCACACACAAAAAATATCATTCATAAAAGGCAAACACAATTGAATCGATAGTTTGAGAAAAAGCAAACTGATAATAGTAGAAGGAGCACTACGTGCTTGAATCATAGAATAAGAAGGAGCTCTTACAAATCTGAGCACTAAGCTTATTTTTAATGATTATTTAGTAGACTAAATTGGCAATAAAAAGTGGTATGATATGTCGCCCTGGTCCTCTATTGTGCACATCTGAGTTGCATATAACAACCATGCAGGTACCCAAGCCTTGTTCGTCAGCAAGTACCGCTGCCTCCCTGTTGACGCCAGCAAGCTAAAGACGAGATTGTAGGCAGCATCTATTATGCAGATTACTCCATGATTGTAGCTTAGGATAGCGAGATTTTTCAGGATGATGGATGGGTGAAAAAGCAGCCCAAACATGTTGTTGAACTTGTCCCAAATCAAGAAGATTATGACCGCCCTTTTCGTCTCGCGCAGATCGTGGTGGATTATTGCAGGAGTGCCGAGCAAGAGTAGTCCGAAGAAGTACACAGATGATGCGGTCTTATGGTGGGGGTTCTTTCATTGAAGATGAGGACTGGTCATTGTGGTCGATGAATTGGCAAAATTAGTACTTTCTCCAGATTTGCATGAGATCTGTAATTTGCAATCGTTTTGTTAGTTTTGGCCAAACATGTATTGCTGTTTTTGTTTATTTCTCTGCACAAAGTACGCCACTGTTTGCTGAATGAATTCTCATTCGAAAGCTATAGTTACTGATATGACAATGTAGAACTATCATCGAGATATTGATGTGGTCTAAAGCAACCATAAATTGGACTTTCAATAAATATCAGTAAATTGGAAGACAATTTTAAGTGGGAGTATGTTTAAATGGATATCTCAGCCATACTGTCCAAGCAACACCAAGATCATTTTCAAAGAGAACAATGACCTTATTTATGCCCACACACACACACACACACAATCATTCACAAAATGGAAATACACTTCAATCAATAGTTTCAGAAAAAACCAATTGATAATAGTGTACACTTGAGCACTACATGCTTCAATAATAGAATAAGGAAGCTCTTACAAATCTGAGCACTAAGCTTATTGTCAATGTTTAGTAGACTTAATTGGCTATAAAAAGTGGTAGGCTAAGTTACTAGGGTGCACAATTGTGCACATCTTAGTTGCATATCACACCCGTGCAGGCAGCACTCCATACGCAACATCATGGCATCCACCAGTAGGAGAGAAAACTGTGAAAAATGTTATACAATTTTTTTTCTGGATGTACAGACAGACACAATATTGGCTTTGCCAGGTCCATGTTCTAGCACTATGCAGACAAATATGACTTGAAAGTTTTGGAAACTTCACCCAGGCTGACAACAGCAAGAATTCAATGAGTACAATGAAGTATAAATACTGTGTTTAGCTTAGATGTCAAATTTTGCAGATCGTATGGTTTCGTCTTTCTGTAAAATGGTAGACCATTCTGGGTTGAGAAGTTGATTCCTCTAACTTGTTATACCTTTCGACCACGGTTAGTTATCAAGTCATACTTCCGATCTCCTGACTCTAACTTGTTTCATTAAGTTAGCAAAGATGAAAAGCACAAAAGAAAGATTCTTCCTAAAAACAAGAGGAACAAAAAAAAGCCCAAATCCTTTTTTATTTTACCTTTTTATATTATACAAGCAGTAAAGTAAACATACTGACAAGAAAAACATAGGAAAACAAAATATGCGAACTACCTATGGCTGTACCACCATTTCCCACCGCCCTTGTCTTGGATCACCATTGATAAGGTCATTGAGAATGATGTCTGTCAGCTGATAATGATTGTGAGCATACAATACTCACCGACTCAAGTGCATTGAGAAATTCCAAGTTTTTTTTCACGAACCTAAATTTTATAGTGCCCAAAAACAGTAGATTAATTGCAATTTTGACATTTCATGGGAAAAATGAAGAAATTAAGAGTAATTGGGTCAATCATCTACATTATGTAACAAGCTAAAATTAAAATAAACTAGTTCATTATAAAGCATAACTAGAATTGAACAAGTAGATCCATAGTGGCACTTGCTCCCTTCAATGCTCTAATACACTACAATTTGCATAAACTAGACACTCACATTAAGTGGTATAAAACTCAGATTAAACCCTTGCACGTGTCACAGATAGTGTGCCTTTGTAGCCAATATGAAAACTAGCATCAATCCTCCAATTGTTCTGCCACCATGTCATTTTGATAATTGTCTTGTCTGTGTCGACACTAGAACTACTTCAATCTAGTATACATGGTATAAGTACTAAAGTGGGATAAATAGGAAGTAAACGACTCCTATCGAATAATATCAACGAAAAACATGGGTAAAAAACCGTGTATCCTACCATTTGCTATTCTATTATATAAAAATTTACAATGGTGTGTTGAAATAATCTAGATGATAATTGATACAAAATATAGGTGATTTTGCTCACTACAATCAATATGTCTTGTCTGCACATCATAAATTCTTTTTCTTTTTGCAGAATGCACATCATAAGTTGTGTTTTCGTGTGGCCTCTTGTCCCTTATATATGTGCCTTGTCTTGACCAACATGGCTTGATATCATCCTAGTTGAGTTAGTAGATAATAGTTATCTAAACTGAGATATGCGTTAGTCGATTCAAACTCTGTGTTCCATCTGAAAATTGGAGTCCTTTCCGGGTATGACAACGTAGAAGGGTTCTTGTACAGCCCACATACCATATACCGATACATCATTATGTGATTATATGGTATTTATATGTAATATTTTACTACTAATTGATATTCCTCGCTCTGTGCTGACATAATCAACCATATTGCCGTCTATTTCCTAGCCACCGGTGCACATCAACTACTCATGTACATCCATGCATACTACCATAGCTAGCACACCATCACCGATGACCGAAAGAATACCCAGAATCTTGTTCCTGCCCCCACCAATGTTGCACTACGATGGCTACTACCATGGAAAAATTGCCACCCCTAAATTTAAAGTAGTATTGTGTTATTAAGAAAAGCTCACTAGTAGGAAAACCTTACGGGAGTTGTTAGTTAGATACGTTGCTCAAAAAATTAACGCCGCTCGTATTTAGAAAAAAATACCAGAGACATTGCCGAACTCACACTTGCCTGTGGTGCACAAGTATCAGAAATGTTGAATCTAACGTGCATGCCCTGGCTGTTTGGCAAAAAGCCCTGGCGTTGGTGAATAAGTCGGCGCCACGGAAACTCGATGCATCACCAGCATTTGTGTGTGTCCTGACACCACAACTAGCAACCAAAATATATGCGGCGTCTTAGATAAAAGCCCACGCAGCTAGAGATGGTCATATCTCAGTGTTGGTCCATACCTCAACGCCACTGAAAGGGGAGAACCTAATAGGTAGTGCCTCTCTTGCGTATATGCTAGATTTCACAAGATCACAAAGGCACAGAAGAAAATATTTGAACATATGGCACTTGGGAAACATGTTGGAAATATGCCCTAGAGGCAATAACATTTGTATTCTTATATTTCCATATTCATAATTAAAGAGTTTATATTCTATGTTATAACTGCTATAATCCCGAAATATGCGATTCAGTGGAAAACTCATATGCAAGTGTTGTTGGTGATCACTTTTTCCAAATCTTATGATATCATTAAGTGTAACGATAGTCCTAAAACAACATTGAGATTATGACTTTGGAAGAATGATCATACTAAATCGACCAAACTTGTTTGTTGTGAATTGGATTAATATCGTCTGTATTCAATTGTGATAACACGGAGTATTAACGTGTGATATTGCTCCTAAGACCATGAGAGTATCGTGGTCACTTCGTAGTGTCCAGTGAGCTTTCAGGTTGCTCAAACGTCACCCGTAACACGGTGATCGTAACGACAACTTCCAGGTTCATCGGAAAATTTGAAAACTAGATGGATAGCTCAAGAGTGGGATTTTCTCCTCCGGCGATGGAGAGGTATTCTTAGGGCCCTCTTGGTGTGGCCGTATCAACCATAGTCTGGCCAGACATAAGTGACTTTATCACGGGGATGCCAGAACACAATAACGAGAAAGAAGAACAAAACCGGTAACAATGATTTCGGTATAATGAGCATAGTCATGACTCAAGAGGATAGCAATGCATCCTCGGTTTTGTGAAGTGTCGTAAAGTAAAGGGAACATCATATGATAACCAATGGTTCACTCGAATATCATTCGCATACTCACATGGACAAATATGGACGACCATGGTCCCATTGTCGATCATCGAACGAATGGTTTCGTTCATGTCTTGGAGTTATTGAACCTATGGGGTCACAAGCTTATGGAAATCATCATCTGCTGAGTATTATTAGGACGGTAGTCATGAGAATATATTTGTGAAATTATTTCATGAATATTCGGAATAGTTCCGAGAGGATCCGGAAGCGTTTCTTCTTTTGCAAGGAAAGAGTGAATATATTAGCTAGCAATATATTAGCCAAACTGCAGTTTTCACCTGCTCTCTACCTAGCTGTGCTAAGCCATGGCTCACAGAGTTGGCTTCGCGACTGATTTTGACTATCGAGACATCTCTTTCCTGAAGAAGTTCACGAATATTCTGGGCACTCCACGTATAGCGCGACATGTTGGGGGTGGAGGATTGCACCAGCGCAATAACTTCATCACAGTCCGTCTCCACGGACACCGAAAGTGGTGACCACTGGAGGGCAAGGGCCAGGCCCTCCTCCATTGTAGCAAGTTCTGCGTCCACGGCGTCTGCGCATCCAAAGAGGTACCCGCATGCAACAAAGATCGAGGATCCAACACTGTCACGAAGCGCCATGCCCGTTCCTGCTGACCCGTCTGGAATGAACGATCCATCCACATTGAGTTTGACCCGGTTCGCTGGTGGAGGTTCCCATTTTTGATGCACTTTTTGACGGCCATCCAACGAGTGGCGTGTAGTGGTGCAGCTCTGGACGTAATCCACCACTTGCTTTCCCTTCTGAACATCAACAATAGGGTGGTGCTGAATAAGCAAGAGAGAGTTGAGGTAACTTGCCAGAATTTTTTTTTGAGCCTTGAGCCATTGGTGGGATTTTTTGGTGGGTGATTTCATTGTGGTAATGCCATACACGCCAAAGAATCATGAGAACCATAGCCCGCTGCTGCTCCGTCATTGCATGTAGAGCTTGCAATATCCATTTAGGCCCAGTTGGCTCAAAAACGCCTTCAGCAGGGAGGGTCCATTCTTGACGCATTGCTGCCCAGAGCTCACGCGCATGTGGGCATCGGAGTAGGGCATGGAAAGCATCTTCTGGTTCCTGTCCACACACAGTGCATGTGGGATCTTCCTCCATATCTCTTCTGCACATATTCTCCTGGGTAGCCAAAGCATTAGATGCAAGCTTCCATGAAAAAATCCGTACCTTAGGAGGGACCGGACATTGCCAAATGAGCTTCCAGTCAGGTCTGTAGCCACTCGGATTGTTGCTGGACGTGCCACTGCTTTTGTTACACATTTTTTCATCAAGAGCCATGCCGTACGCATTGCGCATGGTGAACATCCCTCGTTTCTCCGGGTGCCATGCAAGAAATCTTCTTGATTCCGTGTTGATGGTTTAATTTTGATGATTTCCGCAACATCAACAGGTAGGAAGTGTTGGCGGACAAGGGCCATATTCCAGTTTCCATTGGGGCCGATGAAATCTGCCACCCATCTTAGCCGGCATCTGCCTCTAGCAGTGAAGGGATGCTCTGGTCGCCTCCATTCTAACTCTTTTGTTGTACTGCTAAATCCAGTCATGTCAATCTTATCTTATCTTATATCTTATATCTTATATTTACTAATTGGAGGCATCATACGAGACACCACATTAATCCTTGAGATTAAGAAAATTTGGCCATCCGATTAATTTATGATGTATGTTTAGCCGTTGGATGAAATAGGAGTCCCACTCTCCTGTCCCACCTAGATGAGTCGTCCTTCCTATGGTCTCTCTCCGTTTCCTTCAGAAAAAAGAAAAAAAAACTGATCCTGGCTGTCATAGCATCCCACGTACATTATATATATAACTAACCTTAGGATGTTAATTGTAGGGCTTGGATAAAGAAACAATTATATAAACCCTTTTCCTGTGTATGCGCATTAATCGACGAGCAATCCCTAGGAAGTTACGTTCTGCGTAAGAGCTGAGAACTCTCTCCCTCGACCCCTCTTCTTCTCTTGCGAAAGCCGCCCTTCATCGCTTCACCGCTGTCGCTGCTTCCCACCATTGGAGTTCTCAGAAGCAAGTCTTCTCCTCTACCCCCTCTCTCACCCCATGCAGCCTAATATTCTGCATGTGCGTCCATCCGTCCTCCAATATACCGTCCTCTCAGCAAGGCCCGTTGGAGATGGCAGCTTCTTGGAGGTACAGGCTGTAGGTATGATTTCCCTCCATGCTCGATATCAACATATTTGGCTTTTGGAGTCCTTCGCATCCTGGCTCCCATAACACCAGCAGCACTATGTCTTTGTGTGCTCCCACGATTAGATTTGAATTCCAATCGATGACTATGCCAGATGTAGTGGAAACATCCTCTGCTAATATACTTCACGGCAAGTTCAAGTATAGCTCTCTCATAATATCCTACAATGTTAATTCCCTCTTTTTTTTCTTCAGAAAATAACCATGGCGCGAGCCACTCACCTAAATATATTTATGCACTATGATCGAGCTGACAACAATTAGCCAGAAACTAACCCAAAGTGCAGGGATACAAGGTGATGAGACGCAGCCAGTACTGAGTATTTTATTGACAAATTACAGTTTCAGAGAAGATAGGTGAGGGCCCCAAGAGAGTAGGTCTGGTCGGTCGCTAGGTTTAAGACAGTACGACCAGGCCACCAGGTTGCTAGGCTTTGACATCACAGTCGATCCTTGAGGGTTTGCATCTCATAGAAAACGTTCTTAATTTGATTAATACCTCTTAGTGAGATATTTTATTTTCCGTGACAATCTTATTTCATGGCGATCATTTTCACATTTGGACTAAAGTGGCATGCAAGTTACAGGTTTGTTCAGTACACATACCAATCAGACGTTAAGATTGCAAATCACATGTTAGTTAGAACTTAAAAGCCTAGGTGTGAGACTGTGATATAAATTTCTTTTCCTAGGTGTTGTGATGATACCATGTCTCTTTATTTAACACCCCGAGCTTCTACACTGATGCTATTAGCCAAGAAAAAGTTACCATATGCTGCTACTTCAGTCAGTTAAAAAGTGATTTTTCATTCATATCTGAACACGTTTTGGGGGAGTGAAAACTGTTAATAGTTTGGATTTTTTTACTACATTGCAAAAGTGGTTCCATCGGGAAGTTTAATTTAACATATGAACTTGGTTGACCCGTCCACCTCATAAGGAAAGCTTGCATATATGCATTTGCATGGTCGGTTTACTGTTTGAAATATGTAGATTCAATTCACAGTCCAGGTTAAAATGTCCATGCATATGATGATTTAGTCCACATGAATGCCATTGTTTTTTGTTGTTAATGATATTATTGTAGTATCATTTAAACATGCTTCATCGTAAAACTAATATGTTATTTCTTAGTGAACAAACAGAGAAATATTTATGGATTCAGACTTGGTGGTGGCCTGCAATAAGGAAAACATACACATTGTTGGCTTAATTAGTTGTTTCCATGTATTTGATACAGACGCGTTGAATTTTACTAACACTTATTTGTAGCTTTCCCATATCAAGATTATGTCTATGCAGTCCATGTTTTCTCCAATATTACAATTGGCCCTATTGCCATACAGGCGAGTGTCTCTTTTCTGCTCTATCTGAACATATTGTATCTATTCTGTCCTTTACATCCTGCATACTTTTGACTGTTGCAGCAGCAGTTCTCATTCCGTGATACCATTGCTTATAAAACTTAATGGTTCACACCGTCTTCTTAATTTTGTATCCTCTATGGGAAAAGCTTTGGTAAATGTAATACTGGTATACTTGTCATAGATGATTGTTGTATGCTGCTACTTTTGTTTTTAGTGACATAAAAGAACCAGCAACAAATATTCATTCATGGTTTATTGGTTCCATATTCAGATTCTAAATAACTTCTGTGGAAGGAACAAGTTCCATTTGCTGCCGAGGAATAAATCACACATAACTTACGGATTTGCAAGTCATAAGAAGTGTTGCTCTAACTATCATCTAACCTGATTAGCTTCAAGCTGCAAAACACAGTTTACGTGAAGGCTGCATGCATGTCTCCCCTATCTTTTTTCCATGCTACCAACAATACCTTTTAAGGTATATTGATTCTGATGTGTGATAGACCAATGGCCTGTATTACATATAATCAGCTATCGCAACTTCAGACCACAACTTTTGCTTCTCTAACATCTGTTCGTTGTTTGCTTTATCTGGAGCTTAGCATTCATGGCTACCGTACAGTATTATAGATTATGTGGTGCAACAAAATAGGATAAGTTGCACCACATAGATAAGTTGCACCACAACGTTTCCTTCTGTTTAACGGTAGTTTCATAAGTTTATATAGCTATAACTGAATGAACTGTGAGAAGGCAGTGCCCTCACATATGGATTTCGGTGCAATATTTGGCAGCTCATATTAATTGTTGTTGTAGCTGGATACTTGCTACCCGTGCACATATATATGCTAAATATTGTTGCATGTTGAACTTCAATGAAAGTGGTAAGAAGAAGATATAAGAATGTAAATCTTCATACTTTAACTGACTTCCAGATTTGTATTTATGGTCATGGCCTATTCAATACTACAATGCTATAGTAAATGTAGCTTTGGTTGTAGGTACATAATTTCAAATCTCTCTCACTAGATCCCATGACACGGTAATCTTCCTCACCACCTCCTTTTATCATGTTTTAAGTGTTGTGGAGTCTGACTAAAAAAAGGAAAGTGTGGGCACCGAAGATATGTAAGCTACATAAATGCTCGAAGAATTTGATTACATTGGTGGTTCTTCTAAAGGTATGCATGCCACTTAACAGGTGTGATTTTAAAGCTACTATTACACATGGAAGACAACATATATAGTACATAACTACATTTAAAAATGCCGGTAATTTATGTTTGTGACTCCCCAAGTCCGAGTATTTATGCACATTTATGCAGCAAAAAACAGAAGATACATGGTGTGCTGAAAATAATGTTCAGGTTTCATCTCAAGTGGTAGTATGATGGACTCAAGTTTACGGTGCTCCACTATTTTCATTTCAAGCTTTCCTATTTGCCATGTTTTTTTTGCGTATTTGCATACTTATTAAGGCCCATACAATACACAAAATAGGATAAGTTTGGATGTCAAATTCCCCATTAGAATGTTGCCTACAGGGACATAAGAAATCTATTTCAATTTTAATAGGACCAGATTCTAATTGGTGCATTAGTGCAACTATGAAGATGTTGTTATTTGCGGTTTGGCGAGTCGCATACATATATTTTGATCCATGAATTACTTATCTATTTCCACAATGATTGATCAAAGTCAAATTATTCATTATAATTGTTCTTGCAATTGTCCAACCAACATATTTTCGATTGGCAATAGTTCTCATGCAAAATTTTAATATATTTCCCTGGCAAGAAAAACAAAGGATGTGTAAAAATTAGTATATAATAAATGCTATCAATACTTTATTTTTATATGTTTTTGAATAACTAGCCCATGCAGTGGCACGGGTTAATGACTAGTGTATCTAATGCATATTTCCTTTTTGGCCTTCGACAAAACTACATAAGCAACACATGCATGTCAACACATCTATTATATTTTCCTTTTTGGTTTATTATTTCTCCGTCTCTTCTAGTTGTCCTTTCTATATAGCTTCTCTATGTATGGAGTTTGTGCCCACCTTTTTATTAATCTGTACATGTTTCTTACTCCTATGTCCATATCGGAAATATTAGTGCTTTATCTTCAAATAATATTTTGCATGTGTAGTTTGCTACTGATTAAGGTTTTTAAGTCCCTTCTGATTAAGGTAATATACACATGATTTTTTTTCTTGGTCCTTTTTCCAACTGGAACTAATCTGTTACATTCACGATTCTGCAGCCAACTACTAATCCTGCTTGCTTGATCTTTCTCAGTCCAGCTCTTATCTTATATATTCAATTTATTTAATATTATTAACTAAATCTTTGTCGCTACAATTAGGACGCATCAACACAATTAGCGGATAATATTATAGCTTATCTAGAGTATCGCGAGGGCTAAAAAAAGTGTATGTACCATGGAGTTTCATAATAGTCTTCCTACACTTTTTTCTGACATTTAAGGGTTGCAAGTACTATCATTTTAGAAATGACCCAATTCAGCAACGTCATTCTTTGCATTTCCTTAGTGGTACTACTTTTATAAATGTCCAGTTTTTACTTTAATGTAAACTGGCTATGATGTTCCCTTGGCGCAAAAGAAAAAGTATGGCCATATATTTTTTGAGTACAAAATCATCTTATCTAGAGCCCACATTTTCTCTTGTTTGACATCGCTAATTAGATTACGTTGGGCGGCTGGTTTTAGATTATTTTTTGTGCTGGGGTGGAGCTTTAAAAATATTTTCTTGCCATGGCGTTTTATAGTTACAGGACGCTTAACAGGTTTATCTATTTCCAAGTTCGGTTGGGTTTGAGCTTTAAAAGTGCATGTCCCTTGAGTAGGGCGTTTCCGTGCCTAGGATCATCTGCACCCGGTTAGAAAAACAAATTGTAAAATATTCAAAACCAATTCAAAAAATCCTAATTTATTTTTGTGTGGTTGAAAATTTGATGTGTGAGACCAGCTCCAAATTTCATGTCATTTGGAAATCTGAGCAGCTCTCGACAAAAAAGACAAATCGGGTCAAAATAGTACATGAACAGTAAACATTTATATAGACCCCCAATTTGTCTTTTTTTCCGAGAGCTTCTCAGATGTCCAAATGACTTGAAATTTAGAGTGGGTGTCATGCATCAAACTGTCTACCACACAATTTTTTGAATTTTTATAGTATTTGTTTTGTTTTTTTCGTAAGCACGGGTGCAGAGATAGATTTTCGATGTCCTTGTCCTTGTTGTAGGTGCATCCAAACATTTGGTTAACTCTTTCTTTTAACCGGATGATTAAAATATCCTTCTTGCATGTAGATATCGTGATGAATCATGACTCTATCTTTCCTGTACCACATATATTAGTTGATATTTTTTAATCTGTCAACTTCGGCACTTTGGCCTATGTTTACGTTTCCGATTCCCCTTCTAACTGTTATTTTTATCTTTTTTGGTTATAGTTGCCTTATTATGTATACATGTGACAGTTCAATGCCCTCGTTGATACATCTTAATATGTTACGTATTTTTTCTTAAATCTCGGTCATTATTATTTTGATCAAACGGTGTAAATAATATTAGCATATGTGGACAAATGTGATGGCTCGTTTGACTCTTATGTTAATTATATAAAGATAGATGATCATAGTGATGACTCAAGAGGATAGCAATGCATCCGAGGTTTTGTGAAGTATCGCAAAGTGAAAGGGAACATCACATGATAACCAAAGGTTCACTCGAATATCATTCGCATACTCACATGGACAAATATGGATGACCATGGTCCCGTTGTCGGTCATTGAACAAACGGTTTCGTTCATGTCTTTGAGTTATCGAACATATGGGGAGCTTGTTGCAATCACGATATACTGACTCTTATAAGAAGGGGAGTCAGAAGAATATATTTGTGAAATTATTTCATGAATATTCGGAATAGTTTCGAGAGGATCCGGTAGCGTTTCGGGTTCATTGGAAGGGTTTCGATGAGTATCGGGTAATACCAATAAAACATATGTAGGTGGAAAAAGTTTCTAAAGATGTAATATATATATATATATATATATATATATATATATATATATATATATATAAACACTATTCTGATCACGGGATCAGAATAATATTCTGATCACAACCTGAACTGCCTGAGTAACGCGCCTGACCTTCTCTGTGAACTAGGTTGAACTTCCCGCAACATTGCCCAAATAGGGCTTGCTATATATCGTTGGAAAGCTATGGACACCAATATCATGACCCAACTTAATTTTTGGCAAAATATAAGCGGTTTAAGAGCAGTTTTAAAAACCGTTTTTTCTTCGCACAAAAAACGTGAATCGTATTTTCGATCGCATTTCTAAACCGTTTATCAGAATGAGGCATATAATATGGCGTTGGAAAGTTGCTGCAAAGTCGCTCCTTCCACCTGTTGAAAGTTTTTTTCTAATTCTCTATGGTTAAAGAGTAATTTGAAAAAACGTAAAATTTCGTAAATCGAACAGCTGAGTTCGTTTTTTCGATGTCATTTCTAAACGGCTAATCCAATGAAGGCATATGATATGGCGTTGGAAAGCTTCTGAAAATGCGCTACTTTTTCTTCTTGAAAGTTTTTTTCTAATTTTGAATGGTTTAAGAGTAATTTAGAAAATGGTCCAAGTCGTACCGAGTTCGTATTTTCGAGCTAATTTTTTAACCGTGCGTCCGAATGCAGCAAATGATATGGCGTTGGAAAGCTTGAACAAATGTGAAACTTTTTGGTATGTATTGTTTCTCCCAATTCTTTACGGTTTTAAGTCAGTTTTGAAAATGGAGAAAAATGTATTTTCGCCGTAATTTCTACGAACTTTATCGGAATTGGGTAAATAATATACCGTTGAATAGCTACGGAAAATGCGAAACTTTTTCATGTTGATGGTTTTCTCTGATTCCTAGTCGTTTTCAAGTAATTCCAAAAACGGCGGGATCATTCGTTCTGCCTCTACCGCGAAACAGATTCTTCGAAAATGCACCGCGTGAAGAATCTGAACTTCTCGGTGCGTGTACCTGAACTTCACTCTGTTTTTCACGTGATTTTTTTGCTCGTAGATCTTCATCCACTGCTCGTAGTTCTCCATCCCACTCACGGGAATTGAGCGGGTGATATACCGATGGAAAGCTGCTGTAAACACGCAACTTTCCCGTGTTGATCATTTTTTCATACCCGCGACGATTTTGAAAGTTTTTCATCTGAAATTCATTCAGCATAGTAGTTGAACTTCATGCTATTTTCACGTTGAACTTCTGTGACGTATTTTTGTTTGTACACGCGCCTGAACTTCCCTCTGTACGAACTCGACCTTTATCGGAATTTTGAAAACCATTTTTTCTTCATACAAAAAACGTGGATCGTATTTTCGATTGCATTTCTAAACCGTTTAGCAACTAAATACTCGTTTTAGATAGGAATCTCGCTCATATGCGGATTTTGCACTCAGGTCGTGAAGAACTCGCGTTTTTTGCGATTTCACTGCCTGAGTTGTTCGACCTGAACTTCCCCCTGTGCTAGGTTGAACCTCCCGCAACATTGCCCAAATAGGGCCTGCTATATACCGTTGGAAAGCTATGGACACGAGTATCATGACCCAAGTTAAATTTTTCGCAAAATGTAAGCGGTTTAAGAGCAGTTTTGAAAACCGTTTTTTCTTCACACAAAAACGTGAATCGTAATTTCGATCGCATTTCTAAACCGTTTATCAGAATGAGGCATATAATATGGCGTTGGAAAGCTGCTGCAAAACCGCTCCTTCCACATGTTGAAAGTTTGTTCTAATTCCTTATGGTTAAAGAGTAAATTGAAAAAACGTAAATTTTCGTAAACCGAACAGCTGAGTTTGTTTTCTTCGATGTCATTTGTAAACGGCTAATCCAATGGAGGCATATGATATGGCGTTGAAAAGCTTATGAAAATGCGCTACTCTTTCATCATGAAAGTTTTTTTCTAAGTTTGAATGGTTTCAGAGTAATTTAGAAAATGGTCCAAGTCCTACCGAGTTTGTATTTTCAAGCTAATTTTTTAACTGTAGGTCCGAATGCAACAAATGATACGGCATTGGAAAGAATGAGGAAATGCGAAACTTTTATATATATATTGTTTCTCTCAATTCCTTACTGTTTTAAGTCGATTTTAAAAATGGCTAAAAAAGTATTTTGCCGTAATTTCTACAAACTTTATCAGAATTGGACAAATAATACACCGCTGAAAAGCTACGGAAAATGCGAAACTTTTTCCTCTTGATGATTTTGTCTGATTCGTAGCCGTTTTCAAGAAATTTCGAAAACGGCGGGATCATTCGTTCTGCCTTTATCGCGAAACAAATTTTTTCGAAAATGCATCGCGTGAAGAACTTGAACTTCTCAGTGCGCGTAACTGAACTTCACTCTATTTTTCACGTGCTATTTTTTATCCTAGCTCTCCATCCACTCACAGGAACACTCACCGGAACACTCATCGGAACTTCACTCTGTTGAACTCCTGCTGTTTTCACGTTGAACTTCTACGATGTATTTTCGTTTGTAATTTTCTCATCCATTTCGCTAGTGTTACACAAATGATATTCTTTTAGTACAAACCTCTCTCACAATATTTTTTTTAACTTTCTCTGACGGAAGACTTGAACTTATAACACCAAAACTTTTAGTCTTTGCTTTTTTATTCCTTTTTAATACAAAATGCACACCGTGTAGCACGTGAACTTCTGATAGTTATCAATCTAAACTTCTCTCAGTTACGTGAAAATATCTGAGTTTTTTATGAATGTTTAATCTGATTTTCCTAATCCTTTTTTATGAATTTTTTAAGAGCTCTATTTTTAAATGTTGAACTTCTTATTATTTTATTTTTGAACTTCTTATTTCCATTCTTTAATAACGAGGGAAACCTGAGTTTTCTATAATCATCAAAATTTTCCATCTTTTTAATATGGACTTCCTGGGTTTTTTTCTTAATCTTTTTTATGAAATTTTGAAGCGCTCTATTTTAAAAATTTGAACTTCTTGTTTTCCATTCTTTAATAACGAGGGAAATCTGAGTTTTCTATAATCATCGATCTTCTCCATCTTTTTAATTTGGACTTCCTGGTTTTTTTCTTAATCTTTTTTTGTGAAATTTTGAAGCGCTCTATTTTTAAAAGTTGAACTTCTTGTTATTTAATTTTTGAACTTCTTGTTTTCCATTCTTTAATAATGTCGGAAATCTGAGTTTTCTATAATCATCGAACTTCTCCATCTTTTTAATTTGGATTTCCTAGTATTTTTCTAATCTTATTTATGAAATTTTGAAGCGCTCTATTTTAAAAAGTTGAACTTCTTATTTTTTTTAATTTTGAACTTCTTGTTTTCCATTGTTTAATAACGAGGGAAATCTGAGTTTTCTATAATCATCGAACTTCTCCATCTTTTTAATTTGGACTTCTGGTTTTATTTCTTTTAGTAACGAAAAAATCCTACTTTTTGATAGACATCGAGCCGCTCCGTTTTTAAATATGAACTTATAGGTTTATTTTAATAGAACTTCTTCATTATTTCGAATAGAACTTATTGGTCTTATTCTTTAGTGACCGGAAAAATTGAGTTTTCAAATAAGTATTAAACTGCTCTACTTTTAAAAATTGAACTTCTTGGTTTTATTATTTAGTAACAAGAAAAATTGAGTTTTTAATATGCATTGACCTACTTCATTTTTTTAAAATTGAACTTCTTGGTTTTGATCTTTAGTATTGGGGAAAATGTGAGTTTTTTTAATTTGAACTTCTTGGTTTTTATTTGAATTTTCTTTAGTTTTTCCTTTTTATTTAGGTTTGAAGTTCTTCATTTTATTCTTTAGTAAGGAGAAAAAATCTGACTTTTTTTAACCTTCGTACTTCTCTCTTTTTTTACTTTGAACTTCTTAGAAATAAATATGTTTTTTAAGAAACTTGATAGAACCAATTTTTGTTCAAATGTTCGAACGGATCTCTATAAAAAAATTGAACTTCTTGGCTTTTACTCTTTAGGCATGGGATAAATATGTTTTTGTACAAAGTTCGAATTGCTCTGCTAATTTAATTTGAACTTAGTTGTTTTTGCTCCCCCGAGCACAAAATTGAGTTTTTTATAAACTTTGACCTTCTCTATTATATTTAATTTGAACTTCTTAGTTTTATTCTTAGGAAAATTTTGGTTCTTTTAATCCGTTTTTATAAAAAAAATTGGACTTATTTCATTTTTTAATTCGTCCTTCTTTGATTTTGTCATAAACATTAAAATTCTTGATTTTCTTAATATAAACCTCTAGATTTTGAAGAAAACAAGAAAATTCCATTTTTCTATAAATTTTGAACTACTCTCTTTTTTTGGTTTGAACTCCTTGGTTAATTATTAAGAGGAGGAAAATCCTAGTTTGATATAAATACTAAACCGCTTTGTTATCTAAATTTGAACTTCGTGTTTTTAAAGAAACAAAGAAAACTCGTTTATATATATAATATGTACTGCTCTATTTATTTTATTTGACCTTCTTGATTTTCTAATAAACAATGAACTTCTTCGTTATTTAAATTTGAACTTCTAAATTTTCTTGTATCGATGAAAACCTATTTTTTATAATCCTTTTGGACTGCTTTGTTTTTTAGTTTAACCTTTTTGGTTTTGTAATAAACAGTGAAATTCTCTACCTTTAACTTTGAACCTCTGGTTCTTTTTTTGAAATGGGGACAATCCTTTCTCATATATTTTTTACAAACGAGGAAGGGAGTGCTAGTGAGGGGTGGCGTCGATGGTCGGGGAGGGGGATGAGGGGCGGCGCCGATGGTTGCGGAAGTAATCTTCTCTTTTTTTAATTGGATAAATCCTTTTTTGTACACATTGAAGTTCTTTATTATTTTTTATTTGATGTTATTCTATTTTTTACGAACATGAAAAACTAATCTTTTTAAAATAAACGTCGGACTGCTTTGTGTTTTTAGTTTAGTCTTCTTGGTTTGTTTTTTAGAAACAGAGAATATCCTAAAATATGTATGTGTACATCAAACTGCTCTATTTTAAGTCTGGTCAACTGAATATATTTTTAAGTCTGTCATAATTGAACATTAACATGTTTATTTTATTTTACAGTATCAGTACAGTGTTAGTAGTAGTCCCGGAAGACACGATGACAACGATTATAATAAACTCACAAGTAAAGAACACTCGCATCTCCCATCCTGGTACGTCTAACTCAGTCAAACCCACAAGCTCTATGTAACGCCTCACACTGGCACTTCTAGCTAACACAAACATGACCTGCTTAGCTTGGTTAACAACCACTAGGCTATGCCAAAATCAGCCAGTGCGCAGCTAGCTCCTGCCTCCAGCTACTTCCCTGGAGCACTGCGTGAGGCGATCGAATGCATCAAGCACGTACCGCAAACATATTACACATGGATCGAGTACAACTTTATTAACGGCGATGGCGACCATGGACGGTGGAAGAAAGACGATTGGCACGACCTGTAGGAGTCGTCCTGCTGGTGTAGTAGAATGTGGACTTCGGCAACGCCATTCATATGGTCGGGAAGTAGCAACGGCCGGTGGAGACGTGGCAGAAGGGAAGGTCGCAGGCTGGAGGTGCGACGCTGGGAGCTTGCTTGCTGGAGCAGCGGGAGAAAGAGGTATGTTGCAGGGCGGCCGTCCGCGTTTATGCATCAGGGAAAGGGGCCATAGCTGCGGGTGAGAAAGCAATGTTCATAAACATGCTGCTCATTCACTGAAATTGATGGAACTATTCTAGTCTGATACTTCACAAATTTTAAATATAAGCAGAGTTTTTGCCGCAACTTACCTTGTGGAAAATCACTAGATCCCAGATCGCACGGCTTCTTTCTTTATCATATCTGAACTTCAGATTAGTGCCTCCCCATTTTTTGCTCTGGCACGCTGTACAAGCTTCAGATAGTACATTAGAGAGCAGGAGCACAGTACACAACATTGGACGCGAGTAGCAGCAAGCTTTTCCATCAATTAGGAAATTGATGAAAAGAACGAAAGAACACTTACTTGATAAACAAGAAACATGGTGAAAAAATTCAGCAGAAAAAATACAACTCTAATCTCAGTTTTTCACATTCTACACGATTAATTCTTTTTTAACAACATACATATAAAATTAATTAACGAATCAAAACTCGGAAAGGGACTCTCTTTATGCAGATGTAGACCCAATCATTCATGATTCTTCTTTAACATACTATAAGATGAACAACAGAGAAGCATCCATACCAATAATACTGACTTGCAAACAATATTGTAGAAACAAACATCAGAGTTATCGTTGCTTGAGCGAGTAGAGCTGAGGCAGCCATGGAATTAGTAGTCGAGGAGCATCCATTTTTTCTATGGCCTAATGTTGTCAGTCCAAGCACGCACATAATCGATGAAATTGATTTCAAGATCCAAGTGCAGCAGCCTATGGCAAAGCTAGCAAATAACAACAACTTCAACCAGCAAAAGGGCACAACATAGAGCAACCGTAGTAGTGCAGCAGGAAGATTTACATGGAGCAGCAGAGGTTCACATGTTCAAGCAAGGGACGACAGGGAAGGTCGATCAGAGGTGCCAGAGCAGGTCACGTACTAGAGATGCGGCAGGAGGCAGATGGAAACACCTCGATCAGTTAGTAGATGAACTTCTAAAGTATAGCAATGTTGAACTGCAAAAAAAGTGGCTTCAGAAGCCCCATGACGAATTAGACCACACGGTTGGGGCTCCATCTATCTCCTACATCACCGGACGAGCTCTGGCCATGAGGAAGAACACAACCGGTTCTCACCATGAACTTGACCATAGCCTTTTGCATCAAAAAGAATAAAAGAGCATGAGCAGAGAAGACACAGGCACCACCGTGCGTCGCTGGTCGCGTCGTGCTACCAGGATCCTGCTCCGGTGCGATGAGAGAGGTCGGGGATAGGGGGAGCGGTGCCCAGCGGCGGTAATGGAGTTGACCGGAGGCTGGGGGCGGGTGGCCGGAGGGAGGGCGGGGCGCGCTGCGGCCTGCCGGCGGGGAACGCGGGCGGTGGGGCGGTCGCCGAAAGGAAACACGGGGGCGTGCGACCCAGGAGGCGGTCGACCCAGTCGTCGCTGAGGGCGGGGCACGCTGCGGCCTGCCGGAGAGGAACGCGGGCAGCGGGGCGGTCACCGGAAGGAAACGCGTGGGCGCGCGACCGGGGAGGCGGTCGACCCCGTCGCCATTGGGGACGTTCGGTGGCTGGTGTTGACGGGGGCGGCAGCGGGGGGTGCCGGAGGGTGCGAGAGAGGTGGGGCGGGGCACCTACGACGGGGGATAGGGTCCGGGGCGGGGCGGAGCACTGGCGGTGGGTGGGGGAGGGGGTCGCCGATGGGTGGGTGGGGGTTGGGGATCCAGGCGAGGGAGGCGGGGATCGAGGCGTGGGAGGCGCAGGACACGCGATGGTTTTTTTCGGTGGAGTTCGGGAACACCACCGCGGCTCCTCTATATACAGGGAGGTGTGATCCAAATAACTATTCTAATCCTGGGATTAGAATAGTGTTGTCCTCATTTTATATTTAATTTAAGTGTTAACGGGACTTAAAAGGCCAAGAGATGGAAGGCAACTTGGGCCAAAAAGACCCAAGTGGGAAACTGCCTCCTTGCCTAAAGAAGGAGGCCGAATTGGGAGAGGGGAGGAATCAGACTCCTCCTCCCAGGCCGGCACACTTTCCCCCTTGGTGGCGGCGCTCCCTCTCCCCTCTATCCTATATATACACGAGGATTTGTGCTCTTTATAATACACAAGTTTTGGAGCCTCCTCTAGTTCTTCTAGTTCTTCTAGTTCTAGTTCTAGTTGGTCCCAGTTGACTAATTAAAGGTAGGATAATCCTGTTGTCCTCATAATTAGAAGCCATTTGTGGTTCTAATCTCCTCCCTTTAATTCTCCAGCGATGATTAGTTCTGGACGGCGAAGCGCTGCTGGATCTTGCAACCAAGTAGAGAGGCCGTGCTTTCGGTCTTAGGTTCGAGGGACTGTTCGTGGGCACTACGAGGGCTCGTCATCGACGGTATGAGGGTTTTCAAGTAAGATCTACACCGACACTTTCTTCTTCCATTGTAACTCGGAGACGGTAACGATCATGATCTCAACCCGTTATGCATCTTCATATGGATCTTGGGTGATTGTAGGAGCAAATTTTTTGGTTTCTACTACGTTTCCGAACAAAGCAAACATTAATTAGGTATATTCGGTACTTCCAGTACATAAATATTTTGGTCAGCAGAGGTTACGCACGTGCCAAGATGAACACCTTGTATTACATGACCTGTACTATGATGTCACATATTCCTAGTATAGTCTGTGTATTTGTCTCAATTCCTTAAATTATTAGCAGTGGCGGGCTTCGAGAAGTGCTCGCCACCAAGAGTTTGCGCCGTCAGCGCCTTTAGTGGTCATAACTAGTGACGGGACCTACAGCATGCTCGCCTCTACTTGATTTGTACCATTGGCGGACGGGCGCCTGCCACTGATGCCGTGTTAGCAGTGGCAGGAGGTCAGTGGCGGGCGCCCTTGAGAGCCTTGCCCACTAGTACTGGGCTTTTTGCGTGCACTACTGCTAGGCATTCTTGCAGTAGTGGATTCTGTCGTAGGAAACGTGCGCGATGGATGATGTGTGATGAATGACTCATCCCACACGTTCCTTGTAATACATCATGTATGATGAATGACAGATCCCACATGATTGGGCGTCTCCAATAGTGCGTGATAAGCGGTCCGAAAGCAAAAGTTTCTACCAGAAAAAATTTGCTGGATGGAAGATAAATCTCACATGTGTTATTCTTGCTGACCGTGTGTGATAGATCAACACTTTGCATAACTTTAATTCCGGGAAAATTGTGTGCGATAGGTAGGCCTATCTCACATGTTTTATTCTTGCCGATCGTTTGCGGTAGCTCAATTCCTTCACACACATTTACTTTCGGGTGTATCGTTAGCGATTGGGGCCTTATCCCACATGGTTATCCATTAGCTTGTGCGAAGCACTCCCCCTATTGCACAACAGGATTAATTCATTGCTTAAGGTTTAGTTTTAGTCAAGTACAATGGGGTAGGAATGCAGTCCCCTTTCATTACATGTATATGGAGTGATATAGGTACAAGTAAGCTGGTGTGAACACTAGTCTTTTTTTCATTTTTGGAGAGCAATAAAAGTGTCTTTTTTTTCATTTTTGGAGAGTAATTAGAGGCATGCCTGGCACCTTCTTTTTGTTTAAGTTCTTCCAAAAATACCAGGCCAACGCACGAAATCCATAGTAAGTATTCACCCGGCAAACGTTGTTTTGGAAAGTACTAATAAATAATCCCAATTGCTACAGGGCATGCATTGATGTTGGTAATTTTGGTAGGGATTAATCGTCAAAATGTCGTACGTTTTCACACACACCAGAATAGATTGGATTGCAAAGTTTGAAACATTTGCTGATTTGCAAGCGGGAAAAGACCCGCCGAGAGAATATGTGTGTGTATATATAGTCAACCGATCCATCCAGCACAAGCACACACAACACAAAGCATACGAGCGTATAGCCAACCGATCCACCCAGCACACAAGCCTTGCCAGCTCCACGAGAAAAACACCCCGCTCGTCAATCCACCGCCGCTAGCTGCTGCCAGATATGGCCGGGTACTGCTCCATCTCCATCCTCCCCGACGACCTCATCCGGGAGATCAGCCAATGCTTCCTGGCGACGAACGATCTTGACGCCTACGTCGACTTCCGGGCCGCCTGCCGCGATTGGCGCCGCGTCATCCCCAACCCCAGGGCGGATGCCAAGGACCCAAAATTCATTCCGACCAAGTGGATCATGGCAAGGCACTCCCTCTTCGAGGACGGAAAGGTCACCTTCGTCAACCTCAGCACCGGGCGCTCCATCTGTAAGGACATCTCCCTCCTGCTCGGTAGATACTTCTTCATCGGCGTCGCTGCAGGCGGGCTCCTCGTGCTCGGGGAGCAAAAGCATCCATACCAAACTCGGGTGGTCAACCCATTCACCGGCGCAATGGTCCACTTCGAGGCGGGGATACCCTGGGACAAGGTGGAGGCAGTTGCCGTGACCTTGTCCCCTATGAGGGTGTTCGCCAGCAGCCCGCAAAGGAACTCCGTCAGGTGGATCGACGAGACTACAGAGGAAAGTATGTCCGGTTGGGGATTTCATGATAAATGGTTCGGGGCGTCTCAGGGATGCCTCGTCGGCATGACGCCCTTTGCCGGCGACCTGTACACCACTGACGTCGATGGGTCCATCATCTCGGCAACCGATGCCGCCGCTGCAGAGAAAGATCAACGTCAACAACTTCCAGCCATTCTGAGCCTTGAGTCTTACGCACAGGAATGTCATGGCAATTACTTTTACCTGGTGGAGTCGGAGGGGGAGCTGCTGTTCGTGATGGAGTGCAGGCTGCCGTTCTACAATGGTGGCCCGCTGGTGTACAAGGTGGACGCCGTGAACAAGGTACTTGTGCCGGTCTGGAGCCTCGGCAGCCAAGCCCTGTTCGTGAGCAAGTACCGGTGCCTCTCTGTTGACGCCAGCAAGCTAGAGACGGTGGAGGAAGGAAGCATCTACTATGCAGATTACTCCATGATTATAGCTTATGATTATGAGATTTTTCCGGATGATGGTTGGGTAGAAAAGCAGCCCAAAAATGTTGTTCAATTTCACCCAAACCATGAAGATTATAACCGCCCTTTCAGTCTCGCCCAGATCTTGGTGGATTATTGCAGGACTGCCGAGCACGAGTAGTCTGAAGAGGACAACGAATACATGCTGCCGCCTTCTAGTGCCGGTAGTTTCATTGAAGAGGACAACGAATTGGACTGATTGTCGTGGTTGATGAATCGACAAAACTAGTACTTTCTCTAGTGCTTTGTATGAGATCTATAATTTGTAATCGTCGTTTTGTTAATTTTGATCAAACATATATAGGTTTCTGCTTTTGGCATTTTCTCTGTACAAAGCACATCACCGTTAATTTGCTGTAAATGCGAGAAGTGGCAGAATTACCATTCGAAAGCTGTGCTTGCTCATATCTTAAATTAGACGTATCATTTAGATAGTTGAGCAGTGAAAATGCACTCTGTATTGATTCAGTCATTGCCGGTACAACTTATACACAAGAGAGTCATAACTAAGCGCCTGAGAGAAGCGGCACGCAGGCCAGGGCGTGAGTCACGATCCTATATACATGGAAACAGTACATGTACACATATAACAGGTTACACAGGTATAATACATGCTAACACCCCCCCCCCCCCTCTCAGCCGGGACTCCATTCGGTTGGATGTTGAGGCTGGCTCGAAACTCATGGAATACCTGTGAAGGAAGGCCCTTGGTGAACAAGTCGGCAAACTGAGAACTTGATGGGACATGGAGCACGCGAGCTTCACCAAGTGCTACACGGTCGCGGACGAAATGGAGATCAATCTCAATATGTTTCGTGCGCTGGTGCTGGACGGGATCGGTGGCAATGTACGAGGCGCTGATGTTGTCACAATAAACCACCGTCACCTAAGTGGGAGGCCGCCAGAGTTCATGGAGGAGCTGCCGCAGCCAACATGACTTGGCGACGCAGTTGGCCACACCGCCATATTCGGCCTCGGCACTCGAGCGGGACACGTTGGCTTGGCGTTTGTAAGACCAGGACAGCAAGTTATGCCCGAGGAAGACGCAAAACCTGGATGTGGATTTGCGTGTGTCCGGGCAACCAGCCCAGTCAGCATCGGTGTATGCCACGAGATCATGCGAGGAGGACTTATAGAGCTGCAAGCCGAAGTGTGATGTACCACGTAGATAGTGAAGAATGCGTTTGATGAGTTGCATGTGGCAGTCACGTGGTGCATGCATGAAGAGACACACTTGTTGAACCGCATAAGAGAGATCTGGCCGAGTGAGTGTAAGGTATTGGAGAGCTCCAGCAAGGCTGCGGTAGAGAGTGGGATTGGCCAAGAGGGCCCCATCACTAGCGGACAGTTTGGACTGTCTGTCGACGGGGGTGGAGACAGGCTTGCAGTTGAGCATGTGAGCACGGTCGAGAATTTCAAGGGCATATTGTTGCTGACACAAGAAGAGGCCAGAGGTGTTGGGAGTGACGTTAATGCCCAAGAAATGGTGAAGGTCACTGAGATCGGTCATGGAGAACTCGTGTTTGAGGGCATGGATGACACGATAGAGTGTTTGGGGTGTGCTGGCGGTGAGGATGATATCATCCACATAGACTAGGAGATAGGCAATGGAGGAGCCATGGTGGAGGATGAAGAGGGAAGAGTCGCTCTTCGATGCGGTAAACCCGAGGGACAAGAGGAATGATCGAAAGCGGTGGAACCAAGTGCGGGGAGCTTGCTTTAAGCCATAAAGAGATTTATGAAGAAGGCACACATGGTTAGGGTGTGAGGCGTCCACAAATCAAGCAGGTTAAGCACAATAGACAGTTTCTTTGAGATCACCATGGAGGAAGGCATTCTTGACATCGAGTTGGTGGATAGGCCAGGAGCTGGAGGTAGCAATGCTGAGTATAGTACGGATGGTGGCTGGTTTAATCACCGGATTGAACGTCTCATCATAATCAATGCCCTCGCGTTGAGTGAAGCCGCGAACCACCCAACGGGCCTTATAACGCGCCAAGGTACCGTGGGTGTTGAACTTGTGGCGGAATATCCACTTGCCAGTTACCACATTGACACCTGCAGGTTACGAAACCAAAGACCAAGTCAAATTCTTAAGTAAAGCATCATATTCCTCATACATTGCATGTTGCCAATTGGGATCTTTGATAGCGGATCGGTATGTAGGAGGGATAGGTGAGATGGAGGTAGGCGTGGTGATGGTGAGAAAAAGGCGTTTGGGCTGGCAAAAACCAGACTTGGCCCGGGTCTGCATTTTGTGTGAATTATGAGGAGGTTTGATGGGTAGTGCCCGAGCGGGCAGACGTGGCTGTGTGGGAGTGGATGGCGCGGAATCAGAGGAGGATGGCGTGGGGTCCGGGACAGAGGTGGAAGGCGCATGATCCAAGGGAGATCCGCGGGTAGGTGGAGCTGACGCGGCGGATTCGGTGGCGCAGCCCGAGATAGTGCGTGGGGACGGCATGGGGAACGAGGATGATTCGGGGGACGGGTGCGAGCCAGCGGGCGAGCGGCGCGTGGGAGGTGGACCAGGGCTAGGGGGCAGCTGGCGCGGTGGGACTGGCGTGCATGGCAGAGTCCCATCGATGCATGTTGGTGGCCTATCTGTGTGGGTGGACCGGGACGGGTACGAGGTTGGGGGGGGGGGAATCTGGCAGTTGGAGGAGTGGGATTGGCGCCGGATTTGCTGTGGTAGATTGCCGTGAGGGTGAGCGTGTGGGCGGTAACCCTTGTTCTCTAGGGGTAGCTGAGGAAGACGCATTGAGTGGAGCGTGAGGAGAGTTTGTGGCCGCTCGTGGCGTAAAGATTGGGGTAACAAAGACAGCCAAACACGCGAAGATAATCGTAGGAGGGAATAGTGCCATGCAACATGTAGTAGGGGGTATAACCGTGTATGGTGCGAGAAGGACGCCGGTTGAGCAGGTAGGATGCAGTGTGTAAGGATTCGACCCAGAAGGGCGGTGTAAGGTGAGCTTGGAGGAGAAGAGTGAGGACAACGTCGTTAGTGGTGCGGAGGAGACGCTCGGCTTTACTGTTCTGGGGAGAGGTGTGAGGGTAGGAAAAGCGGTATGAAATGCCTTTGGTTGAGAAGAAAGTGCGCAAGGTGGAGTTGATAAACTCACCGTCGTTATCACATTGTAATGCTTTGATGATCACATTATATTGGGTGCGAACGTAGGAGAAAAAGCGTTGCAGTGTGGAGGAGGTGTCCGACTTGTGGCGTAGTGGAAAGGACCAAGAATAATGGGTGTAGTCGTCGAGCAAAATCAGATAGTATTGATATCCAGAAAAGCTTACAACAGGGCTTGTCCATAAATCACAATGTATTAACTGAAAAGGTGCAAACGTGCGGCTACTAGAGGAGGGAAAGGGGAGACGAGGCTGGCGTCCTAGTTGACAAGCGGTACATGGAGTGTGCACATTATTATTACAAGAGGAAAGGAAATCATGAGCAGCTAATGACGAGAGCGCTTGAGGGCTTGGGTGGCCGAGCAGGCGGTGCACACGTCCGTGGTGGAGACGGTGGCGGAGAGGGCAGTGCTCCAAGACTTGTTATTGCCGAAGAAGGGATAGAGGTCGCCAGAGCTAGCGGAGATCATGATGACCCTCCTGGTTCGTAGATCCTTCACAAGAAAGCCATAGGGAAAAATGCAATTGAGCAAGAATTATCTTTGGTGAATTGTCGAACGGACATGAGGCTAGTAACGACATGTGGTGAGAATAAGATATCTTTAAGATGAAAGTTGTGAGGGGGCAGGGTGATGGATCCGGAAGACTGAATGGGAAGGTGAGTGCCATTGCCAACAACAATGCTAGAGAAACGACGCTTTACAGAAGAATTAGAGTGGTCGAGGTTACCAGGGTTGCCGGTGACATGTGACGCGACGCCGCTGTCGAGGTACCACTCATTGGGCGCAGAGCCATTGTTGGGGAAGCCATGAGCGTTGTAGGCGGCTTGCAGCATCGCGAGATGATCCCACGACGGCTGTGGTGGAGGAGGCGGTGTGGGGTAGCCCGAGTACTGCATCTGGTAGGCCTGGGGATGCGAGCCGGGCCGAGGACCGAGCACGCCCGCAGAGTTCGGAGGAACCTAACCAGGGCGCGGATTGGGCAGGGCCATGCCGTAGGGGCCGAAGAAGCCCATGTAGGGATTGGGCATGGGTGCAGGGAGGTTGTTGGTGAAGCCGCACTGCCCCTATCGCCGTGGCTGCGCCCGCGACCCGACCGCGTCCATGTCCACGGTCACCGCCCTCCTGGCGAGTGCCGGAGCCGCGACCTTGCTGGTGCCCATACCCGCCGTGCTCTGGGCCGCGCTCGACGGCGCGGTCGCCGCGATCACCGAGGCGTGTGCCCGACGGGCCAGCCGAGCCAGAGGAGCTCCTAGAGGGGGCGCAACCGCCAGTGACGGAGAGGATGGTGACGGGCTCGTCGTCGGTGGCTGGGCCTGGTTCTCCTCCGCAAGCTTGAGGCGGGAGAAAACCATCTCGAACGGCGTTAGGGGAACGGTGTCGCCCAAGATGATGCGGATGGTCTCGAGACGTTTGTCGATGCCGTGGAGGAACTGGGTGGTGAGATCCACCTTGGTGAATGCATGATCGATGTCCGCGAGCCCAGCGCTGAGCAGCTTCATGCGGCGAGCATACTCCGCGATGGAGAGATCCCCCTGCTTGAGATTACGGTACTGCCGGTTGAGCATCATGTACCGGGCAGCCCGATTGGCGAGGAAGTAGTCACGGATCCGAGTCCAGAGCTCGTACATGGAGGTGGCACCGACGACATGGTCAGCAAGGGCCTCGGCGAGAGTGGCGTAAATCCAGAGAACGAGATGGGCGTCAAGTTCAGGGGTGGCGGCGTCAGTGTTGGGCGGCAGTGGGTGCTCGATGAAGTGGGCGACGCCGTAGTGGATCAAGACCATGAGGAAGAAAGACTTCCACTTATGATAGTTGTGGTCATCGGGATTGAGCAGAAATTTGATGTGGTTTTGAATGCTATCGCGGAAGATGGGATGTGGAGAAGAGGTGGACGAGGAAGGCGTCAGAGATGCAGTGGAGGAGAAAAGGGGGGCGAATTGGGAGGTGGTGGGAGCAGAGGTGCCGCCGAAGATGAACGGCGAGGATCCGGCTGAGGTGGAGGGGGCGGTGGCAGCGGAGGTGCCGGTGTCAGAAAGGCAGCCCGGCGAGGTGGCGGCACTGCTTGCCAAGTAGGTGTCGGCGTTGGTGCCCGAGGAGGGATAGGAGTCGATAGGCATGGGAGAACCGGGAGTCTGATACCAAGTTGAGCAGTGAAACTACACTCTTTATTGATTCAGTCAGTGCCGGTACAACTTATACACAAGAGAGTCATAACTACGCGCCCGAGAGAAGCGGCACGCAGGCCAGGGGATGAGTCACAATCCTATATACATTGAAACAATACATGTACACATATAGCAGGTTACACAGGTATAATACATTCTAACATAGATATGGTGGTGGTAAAAAAGCAACCATGTGACTTTCAATACATCTCAGAAAATAGGAAGACAATTTCAAATGGGACTAAATTGAAATTGATATCTCATTATCTCAACCTCACTCGCCGCAACACAAATATCATTTTCACTGAGAAAAAAATACAGAACAATAACCTTATTTATGGCCACACACAAAAAATATCATTCATAAAAGGCAAACACAATTGAATCGATAGTTTGAGAAAAAGCAAACTGATAATAGTAGAAGGAGCACTACGTGCTTGAATCATAGAATAAGAAGGAGCTCTTACAAATCTGAGCACTAAGCTTATTTTTAATGATTATTTAGTAGACTAAATTGGCAATAAAAAGTGGTATGCTATGTCGCCCTGGTCCTCTATTGTGCACATCTGAGTTGCATATAACAACCATGCAGGTACCCAAGCCTTGTTCGTCAGCAAGTACCGCTGCCTCCCTGTTGACGCCAGCAAGCTAAAGACAAGATTGTAGGCAGCATCTATTATGCAGATTACTCCATGATTGTAGCTTAGGATAGCGAGATTTTTCAGGATGATGGATGGGTGAAAAAGCAGCCCAAACATGTTGTTGAACTTGTCCCAAATCAAGAAGATTATGACCGCCCTTTTCGTCTCGCCCAGATCGTGGTGGATTATTGCAGGAGTGCCGAGCAAGAGTAGTCTGAAGAAGTACACAGATGATGCGGTCTTATGGTGGGGGTTCTTTCATTGAAGATGAGGACTGGTCATTGTGGTCGATGAATTGGCAAAATTAGTACTTTCTCCAGATTTGCATGAGATCTGTAATTTGCAATCGTTTTGTTAGTTTTGGCCAAACATGTATTGCTGTTTTTGTTTATTTCTCTGCACAAAGTACGCCACTGTTTGCTGAATGAATTCTCATTCGAAAGCTATAGTTACTGATATGACAATGTAGAACTATCATCGAGATATTGATGTGGTCTAAAGCAACCATAAATTGGACTTTCAATAAATATCAGTAAATTGGAAGACAATTTTAAGTGGGAGTATGTTTAAATGGATATCTCAGCCATACTGTCCAAGCAACACCAAGATCATTTTCAAAGAGAACAATGACCTTATTTATGCCCACACACACACACACACAAAATCATTCACAAAATGGAAATACACTTCAATCAATAGTTTCAGAAAAAACCAATTGATAATAGTGTACACTTGAGCACTACATGCTTCAATAATAGAATAAGGAAGCTCTTACAAATCTGAGCACTAAGCTTATTGTCAATGTTTAGTAGACTTAATTGGCTATAAAAAGTGGTAGGCTAAGTTACCAGGGTGCACAATCGTGCACATATAAGTTGCATATCACACCCGTGCAGGCAGCACTCCATACGCAACATCATGGCATCCACCAGTAGGAGAGAAAACTGTGAAAAATGTTATACAATTTTTTTTCTGGATGTACAGACAGACACAGTATTGGCTTTGCCAGGTCCATGTTCTAACACTATGCAGACAAATATGACTTGAAAGTTTTGGAAACTTCACCCAGGCTGACAACAGCAAGAATTCAATGAGTACAATGAAGTATAAATACTGTGTTTAGCTTCAGATGTCAAATTTTGCAGATCGTATGGTTTCGTCTTTCTGTAAAATGGTAGACCATTCTGGGTTGAGAAGTTGATTCCTCTAACTTGTTATCAAAATATGGTATACCTTTCGACCATGGTTAGTTATCAAGTCATACTTCCTCTAAATGGTATACCTTTCGACCACGGTTAGTTATCAAGTCATACTTCCGATCTCCTGACTCTAACTTGTTTCATTAAGTTAGCAAAGATGAAAAGCACAAAAGAAAGATACTTCCTAAAAACAAGAGGAACAAAAAAAAGCCCAAATCCTTTTTTATTTTACCTTTTTATATTATACAAGCAGTAAAGTAAACATACTGACAAGAAAAATATAGGAAAACAAAATATGCGAACTACCTATGGCTGTACCACCATTTCCCACCGCCCTTTTCTTGGATCACCATTGATAAGGTCATTGAGAATGATGTCTGTCAGCTGATAATGATTGTGAGCATACAATACTCACCGACTCAAGTGCATTGAGAAATTCCAAGTTTTTTTTCACGAACCTAAATTTTATAGTGCCCAAAAACAGTAGATTAATTGCAATTTTGACATTTCATGGGAAAAATAAAGAAATTAAGAGTAATTGGGTCAATCATCTACATTATGTAACAAGCTAAAATTAAAATAAACTAGTTCATTATAAAGCATAACTAGAATTGAACAAGTAGATCCATAGTGGCACTTGCTCCCATCAATGCTCTAATACACTACAATTTGCATAAACTAGACACTCACATTAAGTGGTATAAAACTCAGATTAAACCCTTGCACGTGTCACAGATAGTGTGCCTTTGTAGCCAATATGAAAACTAGCATCAATCCTCCAATTGTTCTGCCACCATGTCATTTTGATAATTGTCTTGTCTGTGTCGACACTAGAACTACTTCAATCTAGTATACATGGTATAAGTACTAAAGTGGGATAAATAGGAAGTAAACGACTCCTATCGAATAATATCAACGAAAAACATGGGTAAAAAACCGTGTATCCTACCTTTTGCTATTCTATTATATAAAAATTTACAATGGTGTGTTGAAATAATCTAGATGATAATTGATACAAAATATAGGTGATTTTGCTCACTACAATCAATATGTCTTGTCTGCACATCATAAATTCTTTTTCTTTTTGCAGAATGCACATCATAAGTTGTGTTTTCGTGTGGCCTCTTGTCCCTTATATATGTGCCTTGTCTTGACCAACATGGCTTGATATCATCCTAGTTGAGTTAGTAGATAATAGTTATCTAAACTGAGATATGCGTTAGTCGATTCAAACTCTGTGTTCCATCTGAAAATTGGAGTCCTTTCCGGGTATGACAACGTAGAAGGGTTCTTGTACAGCCCACATACCATATACCGATACATCATTATGTGATTATATGGTATTTATATGTAATATTTTACTACTAATTGATATTCCTCGCTCTGTGCTGACATAATCAACCATATTGCCGTCTATTTCCTAGCCACCGGTGCACATCAACTACTCATGTACATCCATGCATACTACCATAGCTAGCACACCATCACCGATGACCGAAAGAATACCCAGAATCTTGTTCCTGCCCCCACCAATGTTGCACTACGATGGCTACTACCATGGAAAAATTGCCACCCCTAAATTTAAAGTAGTATTGTGTTATTAAGAAAAGCTCACTAGTAGGAAAACCTTACGGGAGTTGTTAGTTAGATACGCTGCTCAAAAAATTAACGCCGCTCGTATTTAGAAAAAAATACCAGAGACATTGCCGAACTCACACTTGCCTGTGGTGCACAAGTATCAGAAATGTTGAATCTAACGTGCATGCCCTGGCTGTTTGGCAAAAAGCCCTGGCGTTGGTGAATAAGTCGGCGCCACGGAAACTCGATGCATCACCAGCATTTGTGTGTGTCCTGACACCACAACTAGCAACCAAAATATATGCGGCGTCTTAGATAAAAGCCCACGCAGCTAGAGATGGTCATATCTCAGTGTTGGTCCATACCTCAACGCCACTGAAAGGGGAGAACCTAATAGGTAGTGCCTCTCTTGCGTATATGCTAGATTTCACAAGATCACAAAGGCACAGAAGAAAATATTTGAACATATGGCACTTGGGAAACATGTTGGAAATATGCCCTAGAGGCAATAACATTTGTATTCTTATATTTCCATATTCATAATTAAAGAGTTTATATTCTATGTTATAACTGCTATAATCCCGGAATATGCGATTCAGTGGAAAACTCATATGCAAGTGTTGTTGGTGATCACTTTTTCCAAATCTTATGATATCATTAAGTGTAACGATAGTCCTAAAACAACATTGAGATTATGACTTTGGAAGAATGATCATACTAAATCGACCAAACTTGTTTGTTGTGAATTGGATTAATATCGTCTGTATTCAATTGTGATAACACGGAGTATTAACGTGTGATATTGCTCCTAAGACCATGAGAGTATCGTGGTCACTTCGTAGTGTCCAGTGAGCTTTCAGGTTGCTCAAACGTCACCCGTAACACGGTGATCGTAACGACAACTTCCAGGTTCATCGGAAAATTTGAAAACTAGATGGATAGCTCAAGAGTGGGATTTTCTCCTCCGGCGATAGAGAGGTATTCTTAGGGCCCTCTTGGTGTGGCTGTATCAACCATAGTCTGGCCAGACATAAGTGACTTTATCACGGGGATGCCAGAACACAATAACGAGAAAGAAGAACAAAACCGGTAACAAGGATTTCGGTATAATGAGCATAGTCATGACTCAAGAGGATAGCAATGCATCCTCGGTTTTGTGAAGTGTCGTAAAGTAAAGGGAACATCATATGATAACCAATGCTTCACTCGAATATCATTCGCATACTCACATGGACAAATATGGACGACCATGGTCCCATTGTCGATCATCGAACGAATGGTTTCGTTCATGTCTTGGAGTTATTGAACCTATGGGTCACAAGCTTATGGCAATCATGATCTGCTGAGTAGTATTAGGACGGTAGTCATGAGAATATATTTGTGAAATTATTTCATGAATATTCGGAATAGTTCCGAGAGGATCCGGAAGCGTTTCTTTTTTTGCAAGGAAAGAGTGAATATATTAGCTAGCAATATATTAGCCAAACTGCAGTTTTCACCTGCTCTCTACCTAGCTATGCTAAGCCATGGCTCACAGAGTTGGCTTCGCGACTGATTTTGACTATCGAGACATCACTTTCCTGAAGAAGTTCATGAATATTCTGGGCACGCGACGTATAGCGCGACATGTTGGGGGTGGAGGATTGCACCAGCGCAACAACTTCATCACAGTCCGTCTCCACGGACACCGAAAGTGGTGACCACTGGAGGGCAAGGGCCAGGCCCTCCTCCATTGTAGCAAGTTCTGCGTCCATGGCGTCTGCGCATCCAAAGAGGTAACCGCATGCAACAAAGATCGAGGATCCAACACTGTCACGAAGCGCCATGCCCGTTCCTGCTGACCCGTCTGGAATGAACGATCCATCCACATTGAGTTTGACCCGGTTCGCTGGTGAAGGTTCCCATTTTTGATGCACTTTTTGACGGCCATCCAACGAGTGGCGTGTAGTGGTGCAGCTCTGGACGTAATCCACCACTTGCTTTCCCTTCTGAACATCAACAATAGGGTGGTGCTGAATAAGCAAGAGAGAGTTGAGGTAACTTGCCAGAAATTTTTTTTGAGCCTTGAGCCATTGGTGGGATTTTTTGGTGGGTGATTTCATTGTGGTAATGCCATACACGCCAAAGAATCATGAGAACCATAGCCCGCTGCTGCTCCGTCATTGCATGTAGAGCTTGCAATATCCATTTAGGCCCAGTTGGCTCAAAAACGCCTTCAGCAGGGAGGGTCCATTCTTGACGCATTGCTGCCCAGAGCTCACGCGCATGTGGGCATCGGAGTAGGGCATGGAAAGCATCTTCTGGTTCCTGTCCACACACAGTGCATGTGGGATCTTCCTCCATATCTCTTCTGCACATATTCTCCTGGGTAGCCAAAGCATTAGATGCAAGCTTCCATGAAAAAATCCGTACCTTAGGAGGGACTGGACATTGCCAAATGAGCTTCCAGTCAGGTCTGTAGCCACTCGGATTGTTGCTGGACGTGCCACTGCTTTTGTTACACATTTTTTCATCAAGAGCCATGCCGTACGCATTGCGCATGGTGAACATCCCTCGTTTCTCCGGGTGCCATGCAAGAAATCTTCTTGATTCCGTGTTGATGGTTTAATTTTGATGATTTCTGCAACATCAACAGGTAGGAAGTGTTGGCGGACAAGGGCCATATTCCAGTTTCCATTGGGGCCGATGAAATCTGCCACCCATCTTAGCCGGCATCTCCCTCTAGCAGTGAAGGGATGCTCTGGTCGCCTCCATTCTAACTCTTTTGTTGTACTGCTAAATCCAGTCATGTCAATCTTATCTTATCTTATATCTTATATCTTATATTTACTAATTGGAGGCATCATACGAGACACCACATTAATCCTTGAGATTAAGAAAATTTGGCCATCCGATTAATTTATGATGTATGTGTAGCCGTTGGATGAAATAGGAGTCCCACTCTCCTGTCCCACCTAGATGAGTCGTCCTTCCTATGGTCTCTCTCCGTTTCCTTCAGAAAAAAGAAAAAAAACTGATCCTGGATGTCATAGCATCCCACGTACATTATATATATAACTAATCTTAGGATGTTAATTGTAGGGCTTGGATAAAGAAACAATTATATAAACCCTTTTCCTGTGTATGCGCATTAATCGACGAGCAATCCCTAGGAAGTTACGTTCTGCGTAAGAGCTGAGAACTCTCTCCCTCGACCCCTCTTCTTCTCTTGCGAAAGCCGCCCTTCATCGCTTCACCGCTGTCGCTGCTTCCCACCATTGGAGTTCTCAGAAGCAAGTCTTCTCCTCTACCCCCTCTCTCACCCCATGCAGCCTAATATTCTGCATGTGCGTCCATCCGTCCTCCAATATACCGTCCTCTCAGCAAGGCCCGTTGGAGATGGCAGCTTGTTGGAGGTACAGGCTGTAGGTATGATTTCCCTCCATGCTCGATATCAACATATTTGGCTTTTGGAGTCCTTCGCATCCTGGCTCCCATAACACCAGGAGCACTATGTCTTCGTGTGCTCCCACGATTAGATATGAATTCCAATCGATGACTATGCCAGATGTAGTGGAAACATCCTCTGCTAATATACTTCACGGCAAGTTCAAGTATAGCTCTCTCATAATATCCTACAATGTTAATTCCCTCTTTTTTTTCTTCAGAAAATAACCATGGCGCAAGCCACTCACCTGAATATATTTATGCACTATGATCGAGCTGACAACAATTAGCCAGAAACTAACCCAAAGTGCAGGGATACAAGGTGATGAGACCCAGCCAGTACTGAGTATTTTATTGACAAATTACAGTTTCAGAGAAGATAGGTGAGGGCCCCAAGAGAGTTGGTCTGGTCGGTCGCTAGGTTTAAGACAGTACGACCAGGCCACCAGGTTGCTAGGCTTTGACATCACAATCGATCCTTGGGGGTTTGCATCTCATAGAAAACGTTCTTAATTTGATTAAAACCTCTTAGTGAGATATTTTATTTTCCGTGACAATCTTATTTCATGGCGATCATTTTCACATTTGGACTAAAGTGGCATGCAAGTTACAGGTTTGTTCAGTACACATACCAATCAGACGTTAAGATTGCAAATCACATGTTAGTTAGAACTTAAAAGCCTAGGTGTGAGACTGTGATATAAATTTCTTTTCCTAGGTGTTGTGATGATACCATGTCTCTTTATTTAACACCCCGAGCTTCTACACTGATGCTATTAGCCAAGAAAAAGTTACCATATGCTGCTACTTCAGTCAGTTAAAACGTGATTTTTCATTCATATCTGAACATGTTTTGGGGGAGTGAAAACTGTTAATAGTTTGGATTTTTTTACTACATTGCAAAAGTGGTTCCATCGGGAAGTTTAATTTAACATATGAACTTGGTTGACCCGTCCACCTCATAAGGAAAGCTTGCATATATGCATTTGCATGGTCGGTTTACTGTTTGAAATATGTAGATCGATTCACAGTCCAGGTTAAGATGTCCATGCATATGATGATTTAGTCCACATGAATGCCATTGTTTTTTGTTGTTAATGATATTATTGTAGTATCATTTAAACATGCTTCATTGTAAACTAATATGTTATTTCTTAGTGAACAAACAGAGAAATATTTATGGATTCAGACTTGGTGGTGGCCTGCAATAAGGAAAACATACACATTGTTGGCTTAATTAGTTGTTTCCATGTATTTGATACAGACGCGTTGAATTTTACTAACACTTATTTGTAGCTTTCCCATATCAAGATTATGTCTATGCAGTCCATGTTTTCTCCAATATTACAATTGGCCCTATTGCCATACAGGCGAGTGTCTCTTTTCTGCTCTATCTGAACATATTGTATCTATTCTGTCCTTTACATCCTGCATACTTTTGACTGTTGCAGCAGCAGTTCTCATTCCGTGATACCGTTGCTTATAAAACTTAATGGTTCACACCGTCTTCTTAATTTTGTATCCTCTATGGGAAAAGCTTTGGTAAATGTAATACTGGTATACTTGTGATAGATGATTGTTGTATGCTGCTACTTTTGTTTTTAGTGACATAAAAGAACCAGCAACAAATATTCATTCATGGTTTATTGGTTCCATATTCAGATTCTAAATAACTTCTGTGGAAGGAACAAGTTCCATTTGCTGCCAGGAATAAATCACACATAACTTACGGATTTGCAAGTCATAAGAAGTGTTGCTCTAACTATCATCTAACCTGATTAGCTTCAAGCTACAAAACACAGTTTACGTGAAGGCTGCATGCATGTCTCCCCTATCTTTTTTCCATGCTACCAACAATACCTTTTAAGGTATATTGATTCTGATGTGTGATAGACCAATGGCCTGTATTACATATAATCAGCTATCGCAACTTCAGACCACAACTTTTGCTTCTCTAACATCTGTTCGTTGTTTGCTTTATCTGGAGCTTAGCATTCATGGCTACCGTACAGTATTATAGATTATGTGGTGCAACAAAATAGGATAAGTTGCACCACATAGGATAAGTTGCACCACAACGTTTCCTTCTGTTTAATGGTAGTTTCATAAGTTTATATAGCTATAACTGAATGAACTGTGAGAAGGCAGTGCCCTCACATATGGATTTCGGTGCAATATTTGGCAGCTCATATTAATTGTGTTGTAGCTGGATACTTGCTACCCGTGCACATATATATTCTAAATATTATTGCATGTTGAACTTCAATGAAAGTGGTAAGAAGAAGATATAAGAATGTAAATCTTCATACTTTAACTGACTTCCAGATTTGTATTTATGGTCATGGCCTATTCAATACTACAATGCTATAGTAAATGTAGCTTTGGTTGTAGGTACATAATTTCAAATCTCTCTCACTAGATCCCATGACACGGTAATCTTCCTCACCACCTCCTTTTAATCATGTTTTAAGTGTTGTGGAGTCTGACTAAAAAAGGAAAGTGTGGGCACCGAAGATATGTAAGCTACATAAATGCTCGAAGAATTTGATTACATTGGTGGTTCTTCTAAAGGTATGCATGCCACTTAACAGGTGTGATTTTAAAGCTACTATTACACATGGAAGACAACATATATAGTACATAACTACATTTTAAAATGCCGGTAATTTATGTTTGTGACTCCCCAAGTCCGAGTATTTATGCACATTTATGCAGCAAAAAACAGAAGATACATGGTGTGCTGAAAATAATGTTCAGGTTTCATCTCAAGTGGTAGTATGATGGACTCAAGTTTACGGTGCTCCACTATTTTCATTTCAAGCTTTCCTATTTGCCATGTTTTTTTTGCGTATTTGCATACTTATTAAGGCCCATACAATACACAAAATAGGATAAGTTTGGATGTCAAATTCCCCATTAGAATGTTGCCTACAGGGACATAAGAAATCTATTTTCAATTTTAATAGGACCAGATTCTAATTGGTGCATTAGTGCAACTATGAAGATGTTGTTATTTGCGGTTTGGCGAGTCGCATACATATATTTTGATCCATGAATTACTTACCTATTTCCACTATGATTGATCAAAGTCAAATTATTCATTATAATTGTTCTTGCAATTGTCCAACCAACATATTTTCGATTGGCAATAGTTCTCATGCAAAATTTTAATATATTTCCCTGGCAAGAAAAACAAAGGATGTGTAAAAATTAGTATATAATAAATGCTATCAATTCTTTATTTTTATATGTTTTGAATAACTAGCCCATTCAGTGGCACGGGTTAATGACTAGTGTATCTAATGCATATTTCCTTTTGGCCTTCGACAAAACTACATAAGCAACACATGCATGTCAACACATCTATTATATTTTTCTTTTTGGTTTATTATTTCTCCGTCTCTTCTAGTTGTCCTTTCTATATAGCTTCTCCATGTATGGAGTTTGTGCCCACCTTTTTATTAATCTGTACATGTTTCTTACTCCTATGTCCATATCGGAAATATTAGTGATTTATCTTCAAATAATATTTTGCATGTGTAGTTGCTACTGATTAAGGTTTTTAAGTCCCTTCTGATTAAGGTAATATAAACATGATTTTTTTTCTTGGTCCTTTTTCCAACTGGAACTAATCTGTTACATTCACGATTCTGCAGCCAACTGCTAATCCTGCTTGCTTGATCTTTCTCAGTCCAGCTCTTATCTTATATATTCAATTTATTTAATATTATTAACTAAATCTTTGTCGCTACAATTAGGACGCATCAACACAATTAGCGGATAATATTATAGCTTATCTAGAGTATCGCGAGGGCTTAAAAAACGTGTATGTACCATGGAGTTTCATAATAGTCTTCCTACACTTTTTCTGACATTTAAGGGTTGCAAGTACTATCATTTTAGAAATGACCCAATTCAGCAACGTCATTCTTTGCATTTCCATAGTGGTACTACTTTTATAAATGTCCAGTTTTTACTAGAGCCCACATTTTAGAACTGGCTATGATGTTCCCTTGGCGCAAAAGAAAAAAGTATGGCCATATATTTTTTGAGTACAAAATCATCTTATCTAGAGCCCACATTTTCTCTTGTTTGACATCGCTAATTAGATTACGTTGGGCGGTTGGTTTTAGATTATTTTTTTGTGCTGGGGTGGAGCTTTAAAAATATTTTCTTGCCATGGCGTTTTATAGTTACAGGCCGCTTAACAGGTTTATCTATTTCCAAGTTCGGTTGGGTTTGAGCTTTAAAAGTGCATGTCCCTTGAGTAGGGCGTTTTGGTGCCTAGGATCATCTGCACCCGGTTAGAAAAACAAATCGTAAAATATTCAAAACCAATTCAAAAAATTCTAATTTATTTTTGTGTGGTTGAAAATTTGATCTGTGAGACCAGCTCCAAATTTCATGTCATTTGGAAATCTGAGCAGCTCTCGACAAAAAAGACAAATCGGTTCAAAATAGTACATGAACAGTAAACATTTATATAGACCCCCAATTTGTCTTTTTTCCAAGAGCTTCTCAGATGTCCAAATGACTTGAAATTTAGAGTGGGTGTCATGCATCAAACTGTCTACCACACAAATTTTTTGAATTTTTATAGTATTTGTTTTGTTTTTTTCGTAAGCACGGGTGCAGAGATAGATTTTCGATGTCCTTGTCCTTGTTGTAGGTGCATCCAAACATTTGGTTAACTCTTTCTTTTAACCGGATGATTAAAATATCCTTCTTGCATGTAGATATCGTGATGAATCATGACTCTATCTTTCCTGTACCACATATATTAGTTGATTTTTTTAATCTGTCAACTTCGGCACTTTGGCCTATGTTTACGTTTCCGATTCCCCTTCTAACTGTTATTTTTATCTTTTTTGGTTATAGTTGCCTTATTATGTATACATGTGACAGTTCAATGCCCTCGTTGATACATCTTAATATGTTACGTATTTTTTCTTAAATCTCGGTCATTATTATTTTGATCAAACGGTGTAAATAATATTAGCATATGTGGACAAATGTGATGGCTCGTTTGACTCTTATGTTAATTATATAAAGATAGATGATCATAGTGATGACTCATGAGGATAGCAATGCATCCGAGGTTTTGTGAAGTATCGCAAAGTGAAAGGGAACATCACATGATAACCAAAGGTTCACTCGAATATCATTCGCATACTCACATGGACAAATATGGATGACCATGGTCCCGTTGTCGGTCATTGAACAAACCGTTTCGTTCATGTCTTTGAGTTATCGAACATATGAGGAGCTTGTTGCAATCACGATATACTGACTCTTATAAGAAGGGGAGTCAGAAGAATATATTTGTGAAATTATTTCATGAATATTCGGAATAGTTTCGAGAGGATCCGGTAGCGTTTCGGGTTCATTGGAAGGGTTTCGATGAGTATCGGGTAATACCAATAAAACATATATATATATATATATATATATATATATATATATAAACACTATTCTGATCACGGGATCAGAATAATATTCTGATCACAACCTGAACTGCCGGAGTAACGCGCCTGACCTTCTCTGTGAACTAGATTGAACTTCCTGCAACATTGCCCAAATAGGGCTTGCTATATATCGTTGGAAAGCTATGGACACCAATATCATGACCCAACTTAATTTTTTGGCAAAATATAAGCGTTTTAAGAGCAGTTTTAAAAACCGTTTTTTCTTCTCACAAAAAACGTGAATCGTATTTTCGATCGCATTTCTAAACCGTTTATCAGAATGAGGCATATAATATGGCGTTGGAAAGTTGCTGCAAAGTCGCTCCTTCCACCCGTTGAAAGTTTTTTTCTAATTCTCTATGGTTAAAGAGTAATTTGAAAAAACGTAAAATTTCGTAAATCGAACAGCAGAGTTCGTTTTTTCGATGTCATTTCTAAACGGCTAATCCAATGAAGGCATATGATATGGCGTTGGAAAGCTTCTGAAAATGCGCTACTTTTTCTTCTTGAAAGTTTTTTTCTAATTTTGAATGGTTTAAGAGTAATTTAGAAAATGGTCCGAGTTGTACCGAGTTCGTATTTTCGAGCTAATTTTTTAACCGTGCGTCCGAATGCAGCAAATGATATGGCGTTGGAAAGCTTGAACAAATGTGAAACTTTTTGGTATGTATTGTTTCTCCCAATTCTTTACGGTTTTAAGTCAGTTTTGAAAATGGAGAAAATGTATTTTCGCTGTAATTTCTACAAACTTTATCGGAATTGGGTAAATAATATAGCGTTGAATAGCTACGGAAAATGCGAAACTTTTTCATGTTGATGGTTTTCTCTGATTCCTAGTCGTTTTCAAGTAATTCCAAAAACGGCGGGATCATTCGTTCTGCCTCTACCGCGAAACAGATTCTTCGAAAATGCACCGCATGAAGAATCTGAACTTCTCGGTGCGTGTACCTGAACTTCACTTTGTTTTTCACGTGATTTTTTTGCTCGTAGATCTTCATCCACTGCTCGTAGTTCTCCATCCCACTCACGGGAACTGAGCGGGTGATATACCGATGGAAAGCTGCTGTAAACACGCAATTTTCCCGTGTTGATCATTTTTTCATACCAGCGACGATTTTGAAAGTTTTTCATCTGAAATTCATTCAGCATAGTAGTTGAACTTCATGCTATTTTCACGTTGAACTTCTGTGACGTATTTTTGTTTGTACACGCGCCTGAACTTCCCTCTGTACGAACTCGACCTTTATCAGAATTTTGAAAACCATTTTTTCTTCATACAAAAAACGTGGATCGTATTTTCAATTGCATTTCTAAACCGTTTAGCAACTAAATACTCGTTTTAGATAGGAATCTCGCTCATATGAGGATTTTGCACTCAGGTCGTGAAGAACTCGCGTTTTTTGCGATTTCACTGCCTGAGTTGTTCGACCTGAACTTCCCCCTGTGCTAGGTTGAACCTCCCGCAACATTGCCCAAATAGGGCCTGCTATATACCGTTGGAAAGCTATGGACGCGAGTATCATGACCCAAGTTAAATTTTTTGCAAAATGTAAGCGGTTTAAGAGCAGTTTTGAAAACCGTTTTTTCTTCACACAAAAACGTGATTCGTAATTTCGATCGCATTTCTAAACCGTTCATCAGAATGAGGCATATAATATGGCGTTGGAAAGATGCTGCAAAACTGCTCCTTCCACATGTGGAAAGTTTGTTCTAATTCGTTATGGTTAAAGAGTAAATTGAAAAAACGTAAATTTTCGTAAACCGAACAGCTGAGTTTGTTTCTTCGATGTCATTTGTAAACGGCTAATCCAATGGAGGCATATGATATGGCGTTGAAAAGCTTATGAAAATGCGCTACTCTTTCATCATGAAAGTTTTTTTCTAAGTTTGAATGGTTTCAGAGTAATTTAGAAAATGATCCAAGTCCTACCGACTTTGTATTTTCAAGCTAATTTTTTAACTGTAGGTCCGAATGCAACAAATGATACGGCATTGGAAAGAATGAGGAAATGCGAAACTTTTATATATATATATATATTGTTTCTCTCAATTCCTTACTGTTTTAAGTCGATTTTAAAAATGGCTAAAAAAGTATTTTTGTCGTAATTTCTACAAACTTTATCGGAATTGGACAAATAATACACCACTGAAAAGCTACGGAAAATGCGAAACTTTTTCCTCTTGATGATTTTGTCTGATTCGTAACCGTTTTCAAGAAATTTCGAAAACGGCGGGATCATTCGTTCTGCCTTTATCGCGAAACAAATTTTTCGAAAATGCATCGCGTGAAGAACTTAAACTTCTCAGTGCGCGTAACTGAACTTCACTCTATTTTTCACGTGCTATTTTTTATCCTAGCTCTCAATCCACTCACAGGAACACTCACCGGAACACTCATCGGAACTTCACTCTGTTGAACTCCTGCTGTTTTCACGTTGAACTTCTATGATGTATTTTCGTTTGTAATTTTCTCATCCATTTCGCTAGTGTTACACAAATGATATTCTTTTAGTACAAACCTCTCTTACAATATTTTTTTTAACTTTCTCTGACTGAATACTTGAACTTATAACACCAAAACTTTTAGTCTTTGCTTTTTTATTCCTTTTTAATACAAAATGCACACCGTGTAGCACGTGAACTTCTGATAGTTATCAATCTAAACTTCTCTCAGTTACGTGAAAATATCTGAGTTTTTTATGAATGTTTAATCTGATTTTCCTAATCCTTTTTTATGAATTTTTTAAGAGCTCTATTTTTAAATGTTGAACTTCTTATTATTTTATTTTTGAACTTCTTATTTCCATTCTTTAATAACGAGGGAAACCTGAGTTTTCTATAATCATCGAAATTTTCCATCTTTTTAATATGGACTTCTTGGGTTTTTTTTCTTAATCTTTTTTATGAAATTTTGAAGCGCTCTATTTTAAAAATTTGAACTTCTTGTTTTCCATTCTTTAATAACGACGGAAATCAGAGTTTTCTATAATCATCGATCTTCTCCATCTTTTTAATTTGGACTTCCTGGTTTTTTTCTTAATCTTTTTTGTTGAAATTTTGAAGCGCTATATTTTTAAAAGTTGAACTTCTTGTTATTTAATTTTTGAACTTCTTGTTTTACATTCTTTAATAATGTCGGAAATCTGAGTTTTCTATAATCATCGAACTTCTCCATCTTTTTAATTTGGATTTCCTAGTATTTTTCTTAATCTTATTTATGAAATTTTGAAGCGCTCTATTTTAAAAAGTGGAACTTCTTATTTTTTTTAATTTTTGAACTTCTTGTTTTCCATTGTTTAATAACGAGGGAAATCTGAGTTTTCTATAATCATCGAACTTCTCCATCTTTTTAATTTGGACTTCTGGTTTTATTTCTTTTAGTAACGAAAAAATCCTACTTTTTGATAGACATCGAGCCGCTCCGTTTTTAAATATGAACTTATAGGTTTATTTTAATAGAACTTCTTCATTATTTCGAATAGAACTTATTGGTCTTATTCTTTAGTGACCGGAAAAATTGATTTTTCAAATAAGTATTAAACTGCTCTACTTTTAAAAATTGAACTTCTTTGTTTTATTATTTAGTAACAAGAAAAATTGAGTTTTTAATATGCATTGACCTACTTCATTTTTTTAAAATTGAACTTCTTGGTTTTGATCTTTAGTATTGGGGAAAATGTGAGTTTTTTTAATTTGAACTTCTTGGTTTTTATTTGAATTTTCTTTAGTTTTTCCTTTTTATTTAGGTTTGAAGTTCTTCATTTTATTCTTTAGTAAGGAGAAAAAATCTGACATTTTTTAACCTTCGTACTTCTCCCTTTTTTTACTTTGAACTTCTTAGAAATAAATATGTTTTTTAAGAAACTTGATACAACCAATTTTTGTTCAAATGTTCGAACGGATCTCTATAAAAAAATTGAACTTCTTGGCTTTTACTCCTTAGGCATGGGATAAATATGTTTTTGTACAAAGTTCGAATTGCTCTGGTAATTTAATTTGAAATTATTTGTTTTTGCTCCCCCGAGCACAAAATTGAGTTTTTTATAAACTTTGACCTTCTCTATTATATTTAATTTGAACTTCTTAGTTTTATTCTTAGGAAAATTTTGGTTCTTTTAATCCATTTTTATAAAAAAAATCGACTTATTTCATTTTTTAATTCGTCCTTCTTTGATTTTGTAATAAACATTAAAATTCTTGATTTTCTTAATATAAACCTCTAGATTTTGAAGAAAACAAGAAAATTCCATTTTTCTATAAATTTTGAACTACTCTCTTTTTTTGGTTTGAACTCCTTGGTTAATTATTAAGAGGAGGAAAATCCTAGTTTGATATAAATACTAAACCGCTTTGTTATCTAAATTTGAAATTCCGTGTTTTTAAAGAAACAAAGAAAACTCGTTTTATATATATAATATGTACTGCTCTATTTATTTTATTTGACCTTCTTGATTTTCTAATAAACAATGAACTTCTTCGTTATTTAAATTTGAACTTCTAAATTTTCTTGTATCGATGAAAACCTATTTTTTATAATCCTTTTGGACTGCTTTGTTTTTTAGTTTAACCTTTTTGGTTTTGTAATAAACAGTGAAATTCTCTACCTTTAACTTTGAACCTCTGGTTCTTTTTTTGAAATGGGGACAATCCTTTCTCATATATTTTTTACAAACGAGGAAGGGAGTGCTAGTGAGGGGTGGCGTCGATGGTCGGGGAGGGGGATGAGGGGCGGCGCCGATGGTTGCGGAAGTAATCTTCTGTTTTTTTTAAATGGATAAATCCTTTTTTGTACACATTGAAGTTCTTCATTATTTTTTATTCGATGTTATTCTATTTTTTACGAACATGAAAAACTAATATTTTTAAAATAAACGTCGGACTGCTTTGTGTTTTTAGTTTAGTCTTCTTGGTTTGTTTTTTAGAAACAGAGAATATCCTAAAATATGTATGTGTACATCAAACTGCTCGATTTTAAGTCTGGTCAACTGAATATATTTTTAAGTCTGTCATAATTGAACATTAACATGTTTATTTTATTTTACAGTATCAGTACAGTGTTAGTAGTAGTCCCGGAAGACACGATGACAACGATTATAATAAACTCACAAGTAAAGAACACTCGCATCTCCCATCCTGGTACGTCTAACTCAGTCAAACCCACAAGCTCTATGTAACGCCTCACACTGGCACTTCTAGCTAACACAAACATGACCTGCTTAGCTTGGTTAACAACCACTAGGCTATGCCAAAATCAGCCAGTGCGCAGCTAGCTCCTGCCTCCAGCTACTTCCCTGGAGCACTGCGTGAGGCGATCGAATGCATCAAGCACGTACCGCAAACATATTACACATGGATCGAGTACAACTTTATTAACGGCGATGGCGACCATGGACGGTGGAAGAAAGACGATTGACACGACCTGTAGGAGTCGTCCTGCTGGTGTAGTACAATGTGGACTTCGGCAACGCCATTCATATGGTCGGGAAGTAGCAACGGCCGGTGGAGACGTGGCAGAAGGGAAGGTCGCAGGCTGGAGGTGCGACGCTGGGAGCTTGCTTGCTGGAGCAGCGGGAGAAAGAGGTATGTTGCAGGGCGGCCGTCTGCGTTTATGCATCAGGGAAAGGGGCCATAGCTGCGTGTGAGAAAGCAATGTTCATAAACATGCTGCTCATTCACTGAAATTGATGGAACTATTCTAGTCTGATACTTCACAAATTTTAAATATAAGCAGAGTTTTTGCCGCAACTTACCTTGTGGAAAATCACTAGATCCCAGATCGCACGGCTTCTTTCTTTATCATATCTGAACTTCAGATTAGTGCCTCCCCATTTTTTGCTCTGGCACGTTGTACAAGCTTCAGATAGTACATTAGAGAGCAAGAGCACAGTACACAACATTGGACGCGAGTAGCAGCAAGCTTTTCCATCAATTAGGAAATTGATGAAAAGAACGAAAGAACACTTACTTGATAAACAAGAAACATGGTGAAAAAATTCAGCAGAAAAAATACAACTCTAATCTCAGTTTTTCACATTCTACATGATTAATTCTTTTTTAACAACATACATATAAAATTAATTAACGAATCAAAACTCGGAAAGGGACTCTCTTTTATGCAGATGTAGACCCAATCATTCATGATTCTTCTTTAACATACTATAAGATGAACAACAGAGAAGCAGCCATACCAATAATACTGACTTGCAAACAATATTGCAGAAACAAACATCAGAGTTATCGTTGCTTGAGCGAGTAGAGCTGAGGCAGCCATGGAATTAGTAGTCGAGGAGCATCCATTTTTTCTATGGCCTAATGTTGTCATCCCAAGCACGCACATAATCGATGAAATTGATTTCAAGCTCCAAGTGCAGCAGCCTATGGCAAAGCTAGCAAATAACAACAACTTCAACCAGCAAAAGGGCACAACATAGAGCAACCGTAGTAGTGCAGAAGGAAGATTTACATGGAGCAGCAGAGGTTCACATGTTCAAGCAAGGGACGACAGGGAAGGTCGATCAGAGGTGCCAGAGCAGGTCACGTACTAGAGATGCGGCAGGAGGCAGATGGAAACACCTCGATCAGTTAGTAGATGAACTTCTAAAGTATAGCAATGTTGAACTGCAAAAAAAGTGGCTCCAGAAGCCCCATGACGAATTAGACCACACGGTTGGGGCTCCATCTATCTCCTACATCACCGGACGAGCTCTGGCCATGAGGAAGAACACAACCGGTTCTCACCATGAACTTGACCATAGCCTTTTGCATCAGAAAGAATAAAAGAGCATGAGCAGAGAAGACACAGGCACCGCCGTGCGTCGCTGGTCGCGTCGTGCTACCAGGATCCTGCTCCGGTGCGATGAGAGAGGTCGGGGATAGGGGGAGCGGTGCCCAGCAGCGGTAATGGAGTTGACCGGAGGCTGGGGGCGGGTGGCCGGAGGGAGGGCGGGGCGCGCTGCGGCCTGCCGGAGGGGAACGCGGGCGGTGGGGCGGTCGTCGAAAGGAAACACGGGGCGTGCGACCCAGGAGGCGGTCGACCCAGTCGTCGCTGAGGGCGGGGCACGCTGCGGCCTGCCGGAGAGGAACGCGGGCGGCGGGGCGGTCACCGGAATGAAACGCATGGGCGCGCGACCGGGGAGGCGGTCGACCCCGTCGCCATTGGGGACGTTCCGGTGGCTGGTGTTGACGGGGGCGGCAGCGGGGGTGCCGGGGGTGCGAGAGAGGTGGGGCGGGGCACCTACGACGGGGGATAGGGTCCGGGGCGGGGCGGATCACTAGCGGTGGGTGGGGGAGGGGGTCGCCGATGGGTGGGTGGGGGTTGGGGATCCAGGCGAGGGAGGCGGGGATCGAGGCGCGGGAGGTGCAGGACACGCGATGGTTTTTTTTTCGGTGGAGTTCGGGAACACCACCGCGGCTCCTCTATATACAGGGAGGTGTGATCCAAATAACTATTCTAATCCTGGGATTAGAATAGTGTTGTCCTATATATATATATATATATATATATATATATATATATATATATATATATATATATATATATATATATATATATATATATATATGATCTAGAAGTATTTGGAACATTTTATATTTAGTTTAAGTGTTAACGGGACTTAAAAGGCCAAGAGATGGAAGGCAACTTGGGCCAAAAAGACACAAGTGGGAAACTGCCTCCTTGCCTAAAGAAGGAGGCCGAATTGGGAGAGGGGAGGAATCAGACTCCTCCTCCCAGGCCGACACACTTTCCCCCTTGGTGGCGGCGCTCCCTCTCCCCTCTATCCTATATATACACGAGGATTTGTGCTCTTTATAATACACAAGTTTTGGAGCCTCCTCTAGTTCTTCTAGTTCTTCTAGTTCTAGTTCCAGTTGGTCCCAGTTGACTAATTAAAGGTAGGATAATCTTGTTGTCCTCATAATTAGAAGCCATTTGTGGTTCTAATCTCCTCCCTTTAATTCTCCAGCGATGATTAGTTCTGGACGGCGAAGCGCTGCTGGATCTTGCAACCAAGTAGAGAGGATGTGCTTTCGGTCTTAGGTTCGAGGGACTGTTCGTGGGCACTACGAGGGCTCGTCATCGACGGTATGAGGGTTTTCAAGTAAGATCTACATCGACACGTTCTTCTTCCATTGTAACTCGGAGACGGTAACGATCATGATCTCAACCCTTTATGCATCTTCATATGGATCTTGGGTGATTGTAGGAGCAAATTTTTGGTTTCTACTACGTTTCCGAACAAAGCAAACATTAATTAGGTATATTCGGTACTTCCAGTACATAAATATTTTGGTCAGCAGAGGCTACGCACGTGCCAAGATGAACACCTTGTATTACATGACCTGTACTATGATGTCACATATTCCTAGTATAGTCTGTGTATTTGTCTCAATTCCTTAAATTATTAGCAGTGGCGGGCTTCGAGAAGTGCTCGCCACCAAGAGTTTGCGCCGTCAGCGCCTTTAGTGGTCATAACTAGTGACGGGACCTACAGCATGCTCGCCTCTACTTGATTTGTACCATTGGCGGACGGGCGCCTGCCACTGATGCCGTGTTAGCAGTGGCAGGAGGTCAGTGACGGGCGCCCTTGAGAGCCTTGCCCGCTAGTACTGGGCTTTTTGCGTGCACTACTGCTAGGCATTCTTGCAGTAGTGGATTCTGTCGTAGGAAACGTGCGCGATGGATGATGTGTGATGAATGACTCATCCCACACGTTCCTTGTAATACATCATGTATGATGAATGACAGATCCCACATGATTGGGCGTCTCCAATAGTGCGTGATAAGCGGTCCGAAAGCAAAAGTTTCTACCAGAAAAAATTTGCTGGATGGAAGATAAATCTCAATGTGTTATTCTTGCTGACCGTGTGTGATAGATCAACACTTTGCATAACTTTAATTCCGGGAAAATTGTGTGCGATAGGTAGGCCTATCTCACATGTTTTATTCTTGCCGATCATTTGCGGTAGCTCAATTCCTTCACACACATTTACTTTCGGGTGTATCGTTAGCGATTGGGGCCTTATCCCACATGGTTATCCATTAGCTTGTGCGAAGCACTCCCCCTATTGCACAACAGGATTAATTCATTGCTTAAGGTTTAGTTTTAGTCAAGTACAATGGGGTAGGAATGCAGTCCCCTTTCATTACATGTATATGGAGTGATATAGGTACAAGTAAGCTGGTGTGAACACTAGTCTTTTTTTCATTTTTGGAGAGCAATAAAAGTGTCTTTTTTTTCATTTTTGGAGAGTAATTAGAGGCATGCCTGGCACCTTCTTTTTGTTTAAGTTCTTCCAAAAATACCAGGCCAACGCACGAAATCCATAGTAAGTATTCACCCGGCAAACGTTGTTTTGGAAAGTACTAATAAACAATCCCAATTGCTACAGGGCATGCATTGATGTTGGTAATTTTGGTAGGGATTAATCGTCAAAATGTCGTACGTTTTCACACACACCAGAATAGATTGGATTGCAAAGTTTGAAACATTTGCTGATTTGCAAGCGGGAAAAGACCCGCCGAGAGAATATGTGTGTGTATATATAGTCAACCGATCCATCCAGCACAAGCACACACAACACAAAGCATACGAGCGTATAGCCAACCGATCCACCCAGCACACAAGCCTTGCCAGCTCCACGAGAAAAACACCCCGCTCGTCAATCCACCGCCGCTAGCTGCTGCCAGATATGGCCGGGTACTGCTCCATCTCCATCCTCCCCGACGACCTCATCCGGGAGATCAGCCAATGCTTCCTGGCGACGAACGATCTTGACGCCTACGTCGACTTCCGGGCCGCCTGCCGCGATTGGCGCCGCGTCATCCCCAACCCCAGGGCGGATGCCAAGGACCCAAAATTCATTCCGACCAAGTGGATCATGGCAAGGCACTCCCTCTTCGAGGACGGAAAGGTCACCTTCGTCAACCTCAGCACCGGGCGCTCCATCTGTAAGGACATCTCCCTCCTGCTCGGTAGATACTTCTTCATCGGCGTCGCTGCAGGCGGGCTCCTCGTGCTCGGGGAGCAAAAGCATCCACACCAAACTCGGGTGGTCAACCCATTCACCGGCGCAATGGTCCACTTCGAGGCGGGGATACCCTGGGACAAGGTGGAGGCAGTTGCCGTGACCTTGTCCCCTATGAGGGTGTTCGCCAGCAGCCCGCAAAGGAACTCCGTCAGGTGGATCGACGAGACTACAGAGGAAAGTGTGTCCGGTTGGGGATTTCATGATAAATGGTTCGGGGCGTCTCAGCCTCTCAGGGATGCCTCGTCGGCATGACTCCCTTTGCCGGCGACCTGTACACCACTGACGTCGATGGGTCCATCATCTCGGCAACCGATGCCGCCGCTGCAGAGAAAGATCAACGTCAACAACTTCTAGCCATTCTGAGCCTTGAGTCTTACGCACAGGAATGTCATGGCAATTACTTTTACCTGGTGGAGTCGGAGGGGGAGCTGCTGTTCGTAATGGAGTGCACGCAGCCGTTTTACAATGGAGGCCCGCTGGTGTACAAGGTGGACGCCGTGAACAAGGTACTTGTGCCGGTCTGGAGCCTCGGCAGCCAAGCCCTGTTCGTGAGCAAGTAACGGTGCCTCTCTGTTGACGCCAGCAAGCTAAAGACGGTGGAGGAAGGAAGCATCTACTATGCAGATTACTCCATGATTATAGCCTATGATTATGAGATTTTTCCGGACGATGGTTGGGTAGAAAAGCAGCCCGAAAATGCTGCTCAATTTCACCCAAACCATGAAGATTATGACCGCCCTTTCAGTCTTGCCCAGATCTTGGTGGATTATTGCAGGACTGCCGAGCACGACTAGACTGAAGAAGTAAACAGATGCTGCCGCCTTCTGGTGCCGGTAGTTTCAGTGAAGGTGATGACAACGAATTGGACTGATCATGGTGCATGGTCTATGAATCGGCAAAAGTAGTACTTTCTCTAGCGCTTTGTATGAGATCTATAATTTGTAATCATCGTTTTGTTAATTTTGGTCAAACATAAATAGGTTTCTGCTTTTGGCAATTTCTCTGCACAAAGCACATCACCGTTAATTTGCTGTAAATGCGAGAAGTGGCTGAATTACCATTCGAAAGCTGTGCTTGCTCATATCATAAATTAGGAGTATCATTTAGATATGGAGGTGGTAAAAGAGCAACCATGTGACTTTCAATACATCTCAGAAAATTGGAAGAAAATTTCAAATGGGACTAATTTTAAATTGATATCTCATTATCTCAATCTCACTCGCCATGCAACACAAATATCATTTTCACTGAGAAAAAATACAGAACAATGTCCTTATTTATGCCCACACACAAAAAATATCATTCATAAAAGGCAAACACAATTGAATCGATAGTTTGAGAAAAAGCAAACTGATGATAGTGGAAATTTGAGCACTAAGTGCTTGAATCATGGAATAAGGGAGCTCTTACAAATCTGAGCACTAAGCTTATTGTTAATGATTAATTAGTAGACTTAATTGGCAATAAAAAGTGGTATGCTATGTTGCCCTGGTCCTCCGTTTTGCACATCTGAGTTGCATATATAACAACCATGCAGCTACCCAAGCCCTCTTCGTCAGCAAGTACCACTGCCTCCCTGTTGACGCCAGCAAGCTAAAGACGGTGGTAGAAGGCAGCATCTATTATGCAGATTACTCCATGATTGTAGCTCACGATAGCAAGATTTTTCAGGATGATGGATGGGTGGAAAAGCAGCCCGAACATGTTGTTGAACTTGACCCAAATCAAGAAGATTATAACCGCCCTTTTAGTCTCGCCCAGATCATGGTGGATTATTGCAGGAGTGCCGAGCAAGAGTAGTCTGTGTTAGAATATAAAGTGTATAGAGATAGGATAGTGGTTTAAACTTGTATCTCTATCTATCTCTTCTTCTCTCCCGTATCTCCTGTAACCTCTCGAGGAGATCACGATCACGATCGATCTCTCTCAACTTGTACATCAAGACTTCGGTCATATAAATACAATGCGGCCCGAAACAAAGGGTTCTACGCTTCGTCATATGGTATCAGAGCCCTTCCTCTCGTACGTCTAGCCCTCAAGAAGGAATCCATCTAGTTGATTGCAGAAGAGAGGAATCGAGATCGAGAAGAGAGGCAACCATGTCAGGAACCACGCCGTCCACCACTGCTGCCACCACGTCCACCACGTCCGCATCCACCATGAGCGCTCTGTCCACTTTATCTGCACCTTCCACCTTCGCCTCATCTTCCACCTCCAGCAGCAGCTCGCCCTCTCTCGGTCCGCCTCCGTCAGAGAAGCTTACGAGGACGAACTTTCTCCTCTGGAAGGCTGTCGTGCTACCTCAGATCAAAGGAGCACAGATGGAGCACTTCCTCGACGCCACAAGCCCGGCGCCCCCTGCCACCATCACCATCAACAACAATGGGACGGAAGAGCAGGTCTTCAACTACGCCAGATCGATCTGGTTTGCGCAGCAACAACAGCTACAAGGGTATCTCATGGGGTCTCTGTCTCGAGAGGTCCTTGCCCAAGTAGCGATGCTCCAGACGTCGGCCGAGGTGTGGAACTCCATCCATGCCATGTTTGCTGCGCAAATACAAGCCCAGAAGATCAACACAAGGATGGCGCTCACCAACCTGCAGAAAGGTAATCTAACCATGGCAGAATATCTTGGGAAAATTAAAACCCTTACAGATGAAGTTGCCTGCGCCGGTGCACCGCTCGGAGACGCCGAGATCATCTCCCACGTCATCGCCGGCCTCGACATCGACTACAACCCTGTGATCTCGGCCTTGGCGGCGCGGGTCGAAGCTGTTACGGTTCAGGAGCTGTATAGCCAGCTCCTGAGCTTCGACGCCCGCCTCAGCATGCTTCAAGGAGGCAATCTGCGCCAGTCCTCTATCAACGTCGCCTCCCGTGGACGTGGTCGTGGGCGTGGACAGCAGTGGCGCGGTCGCGGAAACAGCAGCGGCGGCGGGTGCAGTGGTAACCAGGGCCACGCTCGCCCTGGTGACCGCGGCAACAATGGTGGTGACCGCGGCGGCGGCAACAACGGCTACAATGGCGGCTACAACGGCGGCTACAACAACAACAACCGTCGGCCTAGATGTCAGCTGTGCAAGAAACCGGGCCATGAAGTCATTGACTGCTGGCACCGGTATGATGAGGACTTCGTGCCCGATACAAAGCATGTTGCTGCAGCCATGCGGGAGCACGGCAGAGCTGATGGTGACACGGTCTGGTATGCTGACACTGGAGCTACGGACCATGTCACAAATGAGCTAGAGAAGCTTGCCCTTCGAGAGAGGTATCACGGCAATGATCAAATTCACACTGCAAGCGGTGGAGGTATGGACATCGCCCACATTGGTTAATCTTCTATTAATTCCCCTAGTCTCAAACGTGATCTTGTTCTTAAAGATGTCCTTCATGTACCTCAAGCCGATAAAAATCTAGCTTCCATGTCTCGTTTAACTTCCGACAATAATGTTTTCTTTGAAACTCATCCTACCTATTTTTTCATAAAGGATCGGGCAACGAAGGAGCTCATCCATCACGGTAGATGCATTGGAGGATTATATCCCATCACATCAAGAGTCTTTGATCGAAAGTGTCACCGTCAAGTTTATTCTGCCATCAAGCCTTCCTTAGCCAAATGGCACCAAAGATTAGGTCACCCTTCTCCAAATATAGTCAAGCAAGTAGTCAATAAAGGCAATCTTTCATTGTCACGTAGTCCCGAAAGTGAGTCAGTTTGTGAAGCTTGTCAAACTGCAAAGAGTCACCAACTTCCTTATCCTCTGTCAAATAGTGTGTCTCATGCTCCTTTAGAGCTTATTTTCACTGATGTATGGGGTCATGCAAGAGATTCTTTTGGTCGCAAGAAATACTATGTCAGTTTTATTGATGATTATGGCAAATTCACTTGGATATATTTGCTTAAGTTCAAATCTGAAGTCTTTTCTGTTTTCCAAGAATTCCAAAAACTTGTTGAAAGACAATTTGATAGAAAGATCCTTGCAGTCCAAAGTGACTGGGAGGAGAATATGAGAAACTCAATTCTTTCTTCTGTAGCGTTGGCATTATTCATCATGTCTCTTGTCCTCATGCACATCAACAAAACGGTTCAGCCGAACGCAAACATCATCATATTGTGGAAGTTGGTTTGTCTCTTCTAGCTCATGCATCAATGCCACTTAAATATTGGGATGAGGCCTTTATCACAGCTACTTACCTTATCAATCGTTTGCCTAGTCGAGTCATTGGCAACACTACTCCTTTGGAACGTTTGTTTCATCAAAAACCAGACTATAGCTCTCTAAATTTTTTGGGTGTGCTTGCTACCCAAATTTGCGTCCCTACAATCGCCATAAACTTGAGTTTCGGTCCACCCAATGTGTGTTTCTTGGCTATAGTAATCTTCATAAAGGATACAAATGTCTAGAAATCTCATCCGGCCGTATCTATATATCTCGTGATGTTATTTTTGATGAAACATTATTTCCATTTGCTAAACTTCATCCTAATGCGGGAGCTCTTTTGCATGCTGAAATCTCCCTTCTTTCCGATCCTCTGTCTTCTCTTGATCACGGGGGTGAATTAATTAGAATTGATCATGTGGAAAATTCCATGGAAAATTTTGAATCTCATGTTGATTGTGCAGCCACAGGCCATGATTTTATGTGTGTAGATGCAGCCAAAACAGGACCAGGCGCCAGATCCCAGGCAGATTCGCCTGGCGCTGCAGTCACGCGATCCGAGGTCGATCCGCGCCGCAGTCTGACGGGAGCGGGATCCCAGGCGGATCGCCAGGCGGATCGCCTCGCATCCCCCGTGACGCCCGGTCGGGTGGCCGACAGACCACGAGGCGCGGAGCCAACCAGCGCCTCTGGGCCGGTGGCCGACAGCCCGCCAGGCATGGAGCCTACCAGTGCAGAGCCCACCAGCCCGCGCCGCAGCGTCTCGCCCTGCGCCACACGTTCCGATGCTGCTGGCGACGGGGGGAGCGTGTCTGCCGACGGATTTGTTGTACCGGACGGATCTTCTGTGCCGGACGGATCCGTGGCCAGTTCTGCAGTAACTTCAGTTCCTCTCCGTCATACACGATCTCAGTCAGGTATTGTCAAGGAGAATAAATATACGGATGGTACAATCAGGTATGATAAACTTAAGCGAGCATTTCTCACAAGTACTGGTGAACCAACAAATCTGCATGATGCTCTTGCACACAAGGATTGGAAGAAGGCTATGGATGTTGAATATGATGCATTAATTCAAAACAAAACTTGGCGATTAGTTCCACCAAAGAGGGATGCTAATGTGATTGACTGCAAATGGGTATATAAAATTAAGAAACGAGCTGATGGAAGTATAGACAGATACAAAGCCAGACTAGTTGCAAAAGGTTTTAAGCAAAGGTTTGGTATAGATTATGAAGATACTTTTAGTCCTGTTATTAAGTCAGCTACTATTCGACTTGTATTGTCTATTGCTATCTCCATAGGTTGGAGCCTACGACAGCTAGACGTTCAGAACACGTTTCTTCATGGTGTTCTTGAGGAAGAAGTGTTCATGAGGCAGCCACCGGGATATGAAAACAAGAACACACCACATTATGTCTGCAAGTTGGACAAAGCATTGTATGGGTTAAAACAGGCCCCAAGAGCCTGGTATTCAAGGCTAAGTACATAGTTGCAAAAGCTTGGGTTTACACCATCAAAGGAAGATACCTTATTATTCTTTTATCATAAGAACAATGTTACTATATTTGTTCTTGTTTATGTTGATGATATAATTGTTGTCAGTTCCAGCTTAGATGCTACAACTTGTCTGCTTAAGGATTTGAAGTTGGAGTTTGCTCTCAAAGATTTGGGAGATCTACATTACTTTCTTGGAATTGAGGTCAAGAAGGTAAAAGATGGCATACTTCTTACACAAGAGAAATATACCACTGACATTCTCAGAAGGGTAGGCATGGAAAAGTGTAAGCCGGTCAGTACACCCATCTCTACTTCAGAAAAGCTTACTGTTGAAAGTGGAGAAGCACTTAGTTCAGATGATGCAACAAATTACAGAAGTGTTGTAGGTGCATTACAGTACTTGACTCTTACATGTCCTGATATTTCATATTCTGTTAACAAAGTATGTCAATATTTGCATGCTCCTACTACTGTTCATTGGACAGCAGTCAAAAGGATTTTGAGGTATCTCAAGTTTACAGAGGGACTTGGTCTTCAGATTGTCAAGTCTTCCTCTATGCTTGTGTCAGCTTACTCTGATGCAGATTGGGCAGGGTGTGCTGATGATAGAAGATCAACAGGTGGCTTTGCTGTGTTTCTGGGAACAAATCTTGTGTCATGGAGTGCAAGAAAACAGGCAACAGTCTCACGTTCGAGCACAAAGGCTGAGTATAAAGCTTTAGCCAATGCAACAGCTGAAGTAATGTGGATTCAGACATTGCTACATGAACTTGGAATTAAAGTTCCACAGGCTGCAAGATTATGGTGTGATAACATTGGTGCAACCTATCTTTTAGCTAATCCTGTTTTTCATGCACGGACAAAGCATATTGAAGTTGATTTTCACTTTGTCAGAGAAAGAGTGACACGCAAACTGCTTGATATAAGGTTTATTTCAACAGGTGATCAACTTGCTGATGGATTCACAAAGCCTTTGACAATGCGGAGGTTAGATGATTTCAAGTACAATCTTAACCTTGGCAAGTAGGGTTTAGATTGAGGGGGAGTGTTAGAATATAAAGTGTATAGAGATAGGATAGTGGTTTAAACTTGTATCTCTATCTATCTCTTCTTCTCTCCCGTATCTCCTGTAACCTCTCGAGGAGATGACGATCACGATCGATCTCTCTCAACTTGTACAGCATGTCTTCGGTCATATAAATACAATGCGGCCCGAGACAAAGGGTTCTACGCTTCGTCATAGTCTGAATAAGTACAGATAATGCGGTCTTATGGCGGGGGTTGTTTCATTGAAGATGAGGACTGGTCATTGTGGTCAATGAATCGGCAAAATTAGTACTTTCTCTAGCTTTGCATGAGATCTGTAATTTGCAATCGTTTTGTTAGTTTTGGCCAAACATATATTGCAGCTTTTGGTCAGTGGCGGAGCTAGCTCCCGGAGACCTGGGGCAGCTGCCCGGGCTGCTCCGGCCATCCTTCACTAAACAATACACAGAAACCATGATTAGTATTACTAATTACTTGGGCAAATGCTGGGCACTATCGCCGTGTAAAGATTCTGCCCCGGCTCCTTGAGCTGGCTGGCTCCGCCACTGCTTTTGGTTCTTTCTCTGCATAAAGTACGCCACTGTTTGCTGAACGAATTCCCATTCTAAAGCTATGGTTACTGATATGACAACGTAGAACTATCATCGAGATATTGATGTGGTCTAAAGCAACCATAAATTGGACTTTCAATAAATCTGAGTAAATTGGAAGACAATTTTAAGTGGGAGTATGCTTAAATGGATATCTCAGCCATACTGTCCAAGCAACACCAAGATCATTTGCAACGAGAAAAAGCACAGAACAATGACCTTATTTATGCCCCCCCTCCACACACACACACTCAAAAACAAATCATTCACAAAATGGAAATACACTTCAATCAATAGTTTCAGAAAAACCAACTGATAACAGTGTACACTTGAGCACTACATGCTTCAATAATAGAATACGGGAGCTCTTACAAATATGAGCACTAAGCTTATTGTTAATGTTTAGTAGACTTAATTGGCTATAAAAAGTGGTAGGCTAAGTTACCAGGGTGCACAATTCTGCACATCACAGTTGCGTATCACACCAATGCAGGCAGCACTCCATACACAACATCATGGCATCCACCAGTAGGAGAGAAAACTGCGAAAATTGTTATACAATTTTTTCTGGATGTACAGAAAGACACTGTATTGGGTTCACCAGGTCAATGTTCTAACACTATATATGCACACAAATATGACTTCCAAGTTTTGGAAAATTCACCCAGGCTGACAACAGCAAGAATTTAATGAGTACAATGAAGTATAAATACTGTGTTTAGCTTCCCATATCAAATTTTGCAGATCGTATGGTTTCGTCTTTCTGTAATATGGTAGACCATTCTGGGTTGAGAAGTTGATTCTTCTTACTGGAGCACATGAAGGATATACATAAAAATATTATACCTTTCGACCACGGTTAGTTATCAAGTCATTCCTTCCGATCTCCTGACTCTAACTTGTTTCGTTAAGTTAGCGAAGATGAAAAACACAAAAGAAAGATAGTTCCTAAAAACAAGAGGAACAAAAAGGAAAGCCCAAATCCTTTTTTATTTTACCTTTTTATAGTATACAAGCAGTAAAGTAAACATACTGACAAGAAAATTATAGGAAAACAGGATATGTGAACTACATATGGCTGTACCACCATTTCCCGCCGCCCTTGTCTCGGATCACCATTGACAAGGTCATTGAGAATGATGTCTGTCAGCTGATAACGATTGTGAGCATACAATACTCACGGACTCAAGTGCATTGAGAAATTCAAACTTTTTTTTTCACGAACCTAAATTATATAGTGCCCAAAAACAGTAGATTAATTGCATTTTTGCCAATTCATGGGAAAATTAAAGAAATTAAGAGTAATTGGGTCAATTATCTCCATTAAGTAACAAGCTAAAATTAAAATAAACTAGTTCCGTTATAAAGCATAACTAGAATTGAACAAGTAGATCCATAGTGGCACTTGCTCCCATCAATGCTCTAATACACTACAATTTGCATAAACTAGACATTCACAATAAGTGGTATAAAACTCAGATTGAACCCTTCCACATGTCACAGAAGTGTGCATTTGTGGCCAATATGAAAACTAGCCTCAGTCCTCCAATTGTTCTGCCACCATGTCATTGTGATAATTGTCTATGTCGACAGTGGAACTACATTAATCTAGTATACACGGTATAAGTACTAAAGTGGGATAAATAGGAAGAAGACGACTCCTATCGAATAAAATCAACAAAACACATGGGCAAAAAACGATGTATCCTACCTTTTGCTACTCTATTATATAAAAATTTACAATGGTGGGTTGAAATAATCTAGATTATACATAACATAGGTGATTTTGCTCCTTACAATCGATCTGTCCGGTCTGCACACACTAGTGCAGAATCGGGATATAGTCCCGGTTCGTAAGGCCCTTTAGTGCCGGTTCTGGAACCGGCACTAAAGAGTGGGGACTAACCCCCCCCCCCCATTAGTCCCAGTTCAACGCGAACCGACACTAAACGGCCACCACGTGGCACGAGCACGCGCCGGGGGGGCTGATGTTTTTTAGTCCCTGTTGGTTACACCAACCGGGACCGAAAGTCTTAGGGGTTTTGGGTTTATGATTTATTTTTCCTTCAATTTTGTGTTTTTCATTCAATTTTTTTTCATTTGCTTGTATTTTACGATACTACATATTGTACACGTTATGCACATATATAAATAGAATTTCTCGTAGAACCGATTATATATATATATATATATATATATATATATATATATATATATATATATATCATCGAATGTCTCGCATGACCATTCACACATAAACATGTATATATACAATTTGGTATATACAATTTCTCCTACAATTTGCAGATCATTACATGGAGGCATTAGGTCTAGCTAGGTATGGGGTAATAGTATTCTCCGTCGGGATCTATGACCTGGTCGAGCAAAAATCCGGTTATTTCCTCTTGAATTGCTCGTACGCGATTCTCTGGTAGGAGCTGATCCTGCATCTCCTTCATGTTTAAGGAAGAGATCAAAATATGCATGTATTATTAGTTGTGTATATATATATATTAGATAATGATGTAAAAATTGTGAATAGTGTTCTGGCATACGCATCCATTGCTCTCTATCAGTTCTGCTCCTTTTGGACGTCATCATACGAATGTTATCGCAGACATAGAATGCACATAAATCAGTCGCCGGCGCCTGCCTCAGGGCCTTTACGAGAATAGAATTCAATCGGATAATAATTAATCAAGCATGATAATGGTATTGAAACTAGAATTAAAGAGATGCACGGATGTAGCTAGCTAGTACTACTTAATTACCTTGGGTTGCACCCATTTCAGCTGTTTTGGACATTCGCCTGGAACCTCTTTTCTGAACTTTTGCCAAGCCCTGCCCGCCGGCAAAGATAATGAATAAAGGAGTTATTAATTAGTTGATATCAGGAAATGACGAACAAAAGAGGCCGACATATAGTTCGATAAGATTGAAATTACTTGTCGACCATCCCCTTCATGATTGAGTATTCAGTAGTTTCTTTTTATAGTGGGTCCAGTACTTGAACATTTGCCTTGTCAACTTCAATAATTAACAAGATCCAGTACTTGAACATTTGCCTTTTATAGTGGGAAACTGCTTGCACAGACGTTTGTATAATTAAGTGGGCATTCAACTCATAAACTACACCTTATATATTAACATTTAGTAAGGAAAAACAGAATTTATAGTACAAGACAGTGTCACTCACCCGAAGTTGTAAGGAAGTAGTATTTCTGGTTGGCTATTTAGTTGCTTCAAGAACTCTAGCAAACTTTTCTTTGTGTCATTTCGTTCCCATGGACGCGTCCATGTCTCTTGATTAATGGTATTTGGGTCAATGAACCTAATGCCATAGCGTCCAACTTTTTTCATTTCATACATCTTCATTCTGCATAATACCACAGAAAATAATATAGTGAGGATAATTACAGGTAATGAACGAGCACTAAAGCTAGCTAGAGAATTAAATTATACAATAAGAAACCACTTACAGACAATAGCAACTGACGATAGATTTGTCGAGTGCATCTTGATTGAATAACTGAAACATTTCTTGAAACTCAACCCACAGATCTTTTCCATGGTAGTAATGCTCTTTAGTGACTTTCACCACGAGGGACTCTTTATCGGTAGTCTTTACTTCTCTCATGTACCATTCATGCAATTCATACATTCTCGTTGATAGACCCTTAACCTCCTCAGGCTTGACCAGAGGTTGGCCGTGGGCATATTTCCATTTTAGTTCCTCGTCGGTAAAAGTTTCCATGGGCTCGATGCCTAGGAGTTGTTCTACAGTGACACCGGCCTCTTCAGCCTGCCTTCTAAGATAGTCGGTTATTACCAGCTGATCGTGTCGGTACTCACATGTGTTGGTACAGTGAGCGGGTGGATCGATTGCACTGCTTGTTCTCCCAGCGGGAGAACAATTTTCTCGCTTTTTTTGGCAGCTACTTTGCTCGAGCTAGAGGTCGACTCCTTCTTTTGTTGTGCTTGATATGACTTGCTGATTTGGCGCTCATAGTCTGAGGCCCTAGGCTTGGGAGCTGGTGCTTGAGCCGTACAAATAAAGTGGTCAACGACATGCTCAGGTACTTTCTCCTTTGGCGGCGGTGGCGGTTTCTGTCCAAAATGGGCTCTCAGTTGGGCTTGCACTTCGGCTTTGTTTTCCTCCTCGGTTAGTCGTAAGGCAACCTCGGAAGAGGCTTGAGGCTTGGACCAAATTGGTTTCTATTGCCTCCTGTTGTACCGCTAGCTGCTGTAGCTGCGACGCCTCTCCTTCGTTGTTGCTTAGGCGGCAGAGCCCACTGAGGCGGCGGAGACGGCTGAGGCGGTGCCTGACTTGGAGGAGGAGGACTGTGCTGATGTGGTGCCGAACTTGGAGGAGGAGGAGTGGGCTGAGGCGGTGCCGGACTTGCAGGAGGAGGAGTGGCCTAACGCGTTGGCGGACTTGGAGGAGCAGGACTCTGCTGAGGCGGTGGCTGACTTGGAGGAGCGGGAGTCTGCTGATGTGGTGGCAGACTTGGAGGAGTTGTCGGGTGACACGGTGTCGGTGGCCTTGGAAAGATGATGCAATCCTTTCTCCATATAAAATGATACGATGTATGGCCACTCCCAGTGTGCGCTCATCTTCACCTCCAGGAATGTCAAGCTCTAGCCCTGTATATTGTGCCACCACTTCATCAACCGCGACACGAGCATAGCCAGCTGGAATAGGATTGCAACGAAAGGTTGCTTCAAGGGGATTTGTATAAGCAACGCCATCTGCCACCCTCATGGATATGTTCTTCATTTTTAAGTGTAGCTCACGATTAGTGTTATCCATGATGTCATCCGCAGGGTATCTATCCAGCAGTGCCTCATCGCCCGGGGCAGAACCCACGCTGCTTCTCGACATGGATGGGACGGTGTTATCCGATGCTGGATCTGCTAGCTGCTGCCACTGCTGAGACCCCCTTTCCTGGCTAAGTGAGTCGATCTGCTGCTATTGCCGCTGGAAAGCGAGTTCCAAATCTGCGTGCTTTGATTCTACAATGCGAAGGCGGTCTGCTTCCTGCTTCCTCTGCTCCTCCTCCAGCTTCCTCTTCTTCTCCTCCTGCATCTTCTTTCTCGCACGGATTCTGTAGTCGGCGTTCCAGTCCGCAAACCCCTCAAACCACGGAACAATGCCTTTGCCTTGCGTTCTTCCTAGGTGTTCAGGATTCTTCAGGGCACATGTAAGCTCGTCGTTCTCTCTGTTGGGCGTGAAAACCACCTTTCGAGCCTCTTCTATTGCAACAATTAAATCGAGGTTGGCTCCTTTAAGACTAGCCCGCTTCAAAACCTGGCTTATCTTTGGGTCCAACGACCCCCATGTGCATAGAACCATGTCCTGGAGCTGGGGGCCAATTCAATGTAAATGGAATGACCCCCGCAACCACCATCTGTTGCTCAGCGAGATCCCACTTAGGCCGGGCCACCTCGTAGCCACCTGGCCCCAGCTTGTGGTGCCATATCTTTTTCGCGGCATTGATCTTGTTTATTCTCGACCGTTCCTGAACTACTTACGATTGCTTGAATTTCATGAAAGCTTCCCAATGATCTCTTGACTTCTCAAGTGTTCCCTTGAATTCTGGAGTCTTCTTTCCTCCTTCGACGTACTTGTTCCATATATTTTTATTGTGGTTGTTGAATGCTATCGCCATCTTCCTAAGAGTAGCGTTCTTGACTTTCTCCACATCTGCATCTATGAAATGATCTGGTAGGGTGAAATGTGACATGAGATATTCCCAAAGCCGACCTTTTGGTCTTTGGTCGACCAAAGTAAGATCTGGACGTTCCTAAGCTGGCTTTTTCCATTCTTGAATGGAGATCAGGATTTGGTCCTTCACAAGAACTCCGCACTGACGAATGAACTTCCCCACATTCTTCCTAGGCTCGCGCGGTTCGTCATTAGGTTTGATGGGAACGACTTTGTACTTTACGCCATCCTTCAACTTTTTGGCCGGGCCTCGCACTGTCCTGCTACTTGTAGAAGATTTGCTCGATCCGGAGGGCTTAAAGAAGAAAGATCGACTCGTTAATATATGATCACCAGATGCCTGCTTCTATAAATATACCTGGCCGGTATTTGTTATTTGAAGATCATCATAGTTCTGGACTTCATTTATTCATTCGTCTTCATCGAATATCATATCACCCTCATCGGTATTGTTAAAATATTGTGAGCCGTCATCTTCTTCATTCTCATCTGGCCGGCTCAGGGAGCTTATGATCTCGAGTAGGGCCTCTTCTCCTTCTCTGCCGGTATTATCCGCCATAACTTTTATTTACCTAATCCAAAAAAATATAAAACAATTTAGTATTCAAATTAGAATGCATGGATCCAATCAATAAGGAAAAATTGAATCATAGTTCATAATATGCATCTCGAATAATCCAGATAATTAATATGCATCATCGAATATAATCTCGAATACATTGTCTAGAATATTATCAAATAATATAATCTCGAATACATCATCTTGAATATCTCGAATCTATCACTAGCTAACACAAAACGAACACTATCGAATAATCTAGTTCACTCGCGGTTCCTAAGGCGCGGGCGGTGGACACCCAAAGAGAAGGAACCATCATAGGATCATAGCTCAGGTGAGATCCTCGAAGAACATGCCAGATATTGGAGAACCTGACGTCCAACGCAGCCATGTAGCGACTGACGTGCTCGTCCTCCTCCCTGACTCGACGACGTACCACCTCCGACGGGGCCGGCTGCTTCTGCACCGAAAGTGGCCTACGCGAACACCACCAAAGGAACTCCGGGTTGACGACGGGACCCGGGGCCGGGTTCCTCATCAAGCGGCGCGCCCCTGAAGGTAGCACCTCCCAATGCCAGGCCGATGGAGCCCAGTCCAAGACATGACTCCTCTGAAGCAGGACATCGCCGCGAACGGGTCGACGGCGAGGATGCGGGCCGGGCATCATTGACGTCAAGAACAAATTCTATGGAAATGTAACATTTTTTAACAAGGGATTTAACAAAATGGCGCCATTCTGAATGTGCAAAAAATGGTCCATATTTTTGCCGATCTCATCTACGCTTCTATATGTCACGTTGTCTAGTGTCAAAGGATTCAAGAAAAACATGGCTTCATTATTAGCCGGAAGTAACAGACGCATGATGGTACGAAGCTCTCCAAAATTGTTTTGGAACAGAGTCCCCGATAGAATAACTCTCTTGGTACGAAGTTCAGCAAGAGCCTTCCGAATATCGCTATTATGAAGGCCTTTGCTGAACTTTGTACCAAAAAATGAATTATCCTATCAGGACTCTGTTCCAAAATAACTTTGGAGAGCTTCGTACTATCATGCGCTTGTTACTTCCGGCTAATGATGAAACCATGGATTTCTTCAATACTTTCACACAAGAGAACATGCACATATAGAAGCTAGGGGTACCTATATGAGATCAGAAAAAAAAATGTCATCAACTTAATTATGCACATCCATAATGGGGGCATTCTTGATAAATCCCTTATTACATGTTGCATATGTCAAATTCAAACTTTGACATATGATCAAACTTTGCATATGTCAAAATTCAAACTTTGACATATGATCAAATGTTGCATATGTCAAAATTCAAACTTTGACATATGATCAAATGCTGCATATATATGTCAAAATTCAAACTTTGACATATGGCAAAATTATTGCATCTAGTTACATTGGATCAAATGTTGCATCGTGAAATATGCAACATTCAAACTTTTTTCAATATGATAAACTTTTAATACATTCAAACATCTAAAACATCAAAACATACATATATACATCTAAAACATCAAAAATTCCTACTCAATAAAACATCTACAACATCGAAACATAAAGTATAAAAAACTAAAAAATAATATATATAATTCAACTAAAAACAGAAAACCAAAAAATAATTAAGAAAATGTGTGTGTGTGGGCACGCGCGCGTGATGGGATTGGCGGCCATGGCGGCACGTGGGCTCACATCGAGGTGATGGCCGGGAAGGAGAGATGACGGGGGCGGCGAGGGGATGGCGACGATGAGGGCGGCGATGGGGGCGCGCAGCAATGGGGACGCACGTCGACGGGGACGGGCGTGAGGACGAGGGGCGGCGATGGGGATGGCGACGGGGACGGGGGCGGCGACGGGGACGTTGACGGCGGGCGATAGGGGTGGCGACGGGGGGCGGCGGTGATGTCGATCAAAGTAGAGGAGACCAAGAAGAGAAGAAGAAACTAGAAATTTCATAAGTGTTGTATATATAGGAGGGACCTTTAGTCCCGGTTGGAGCCACCAACCAGGACTAAAGGTCAAATTTGGCCAGGCCAAGCGACGGGAAGCACCAGCCTTTAGACCTGGTTGGTGGCTCCAACCGCGACTAAAGGGGGGTCTTTAGTCGCGGTTGGAGCCACCAACCGGGACTAAAGGCTTGTGCTTCCTGTGTGTGCGGTGTAGAAGTTTAGTCCCACCTCGCCGAGCGAAGGATAGCCGCACTAGTTTATAGACCCACCCGTAGCAACTCCTTCGAGCTTCTCTCTAAAGCAGCCTTGTGGGCCTAACTCTGCTGCGCTGCCCGGTGGAACTATTGGGCCACGCGGGCCTACATCCTGGCCCAACTACAGGTTGGGTTTCTAGTCGTATGCACGCCATTCTGGCCCAGTAGGCGGGCTTTTTTTCATTTTTTCTGCGTTATTTTTTTTTATGAAACGTTTTTTTTGCCTTATTTAGAGTTTCTTCGTGAATATTGTTGCTTTAGGTAAAAAAATTATAAACTTTCTATTAGTGCCAGTAGTTTTCAAATTTTAATTATTTGAAATTTGTATGAATCACTAGTTTGTGAATAACTTTACTTTAAAATAGATTTTCAGTGATTCTTTTTTCTTATGTTTAATATTAGTGTGTTTTATAATTATATTCAATTTCGTAATACTTAGGTTGTTTTAAAAAATGAAATGCCTTTATAACAGATGAGTTTTCGTCCGAGACCCTAATACTTCGAAAGAGATTGTCCATTTTGTACACGAAGTGGATCCAGTTTTTGCCATAACCCTCTCAACTTTTTAGCACATGCTATGCGGGTGAAATGATGATACCATGCCAACTTTCAACCTTTTCATAGTTCATTTGTAGTGCTTTTCAATTTCAGGGTCCTTCAGCTAAAAAACAGTAAATGCATGAACATGGCAAATGAAGTCAGAAAGGGTTGAAAATTGATGACGTGGCTTTGAATGATGCATATTGAACTCATAAAAACTCTGGACTTGAAATAAATTTTAAAAATTGAAATGCCTTTGTAACCAATGAGTTTTTGTCTGAATCCCTAATACTTCAAAAGAGATTGTCCATTTTATACACAAAGTGCATTCAGTTTTTGCCGTAACCCTTTCAACTTTTTAGCACATGCTATGTGGGTGAAATGATGATACCATGCCAACTTTCAACCTTTTCAGAGTTCATTTGTAGTGCTTTTCAATTTTAGTGTCCTTTAGCTAAAAAATCAATAAATGCATGAAAAATAGCAAATGAAGTCAGAAAGGGTTGAAAATTGATGATGTGGCTTTGAATGGTGCATACTTCCACTACACAACAACACTTGATTGGGGGCAGTTAACTGCCGGGAGAAAAACCTGTCTAAGGACAATGTACCTGCCGAGAGATTAGCTACTGCCGCTAAAAGCACATTAGGGTAGATAAACTGCCGGGAGAACTTGAGGTACAACGACGCCATAACTGTCGGTACACTTGATGGCCCATAATCTACCGGTAGAACTAAATCTCAGCTCATAGTCTGCCGGAGATCCTCTCTGGAACTAGACCCAAATAATAATGTCGGCCCTCTAAGCGCGGGCCAGCGAGCAAAAAGAAGCGCACAACCTGGCAAAATTTTGGCAGAAAAGAAATAGACGCGCCGGCCCTCCCGCTCCACCAGACTAAAATGATGCCCCCAAATCTTGCCCTATCCACCCGTGCCCTCCACCAGAGCCCCTCCACCCCCAAATAACGCCCAATCCAGCCGTGCCATCCACCAGACCGCCGCCGCCCCAAACCTCCTCACCGCCGGCGCCCGCGGCCGCTTTAGACCAGTGCCGGCATACCGCCCCCCCATCCATCCTCCACCGGACAGCAAGCCGCCGCGGCGCCCAACCATCCCGCCGCCAACCCGCAACCATCCGACCGCCTACGGCCGCCCTCGAACCATATCACCGACGCTGTCATTCCCCATCAAGGTAGCTCCACAATCCGCTGCCACCGCAACAACCACTCCACTATCCCCGGCCACCACTGTCGCCGTCCCTCTCCAGAGCAACGCCGTCGAGCACCCTTTTTACAGGGAGCACCACCGTCATCGCTGAGCCACTCCACCAGCGGCCACCATGCATCCACCGCGCTTCCTCCTCGAGCAGGCCTCTCCGCAAGCTTCACCGTGCATGAAGCCGCGGGTCTGCCCCCTCCACACGCCCCTGAAGCAATAGACCGTCGGCTCTCCTCTCTAGCGAGCAGTCTGCATCCTCAACATCTTTTCCCTGGACATCCCTGCCTCCTGTAATTCAAGTGATAGGTGACATTTTGTTGCAATTTCTGTGCCTTTTTTTGTTCTGAATGTGAGGTACGCAATGTGTAGAAGTGGTACAGGCCTATAGTTAGAACAAATCATCAATTTTGAAATGCTTTGATCTAATAATAACAGGGAAAAACCATGAGCCATACAAGTTTGAAGGTTCTTCGCTTGTGTAAAAACAAAATTAGATTCTTTGTTTGATCTAATCGCTTTGAAGACTATTACTGTTAGTAGCCCTTCAGATCAAAGGCATGGGACCATTATATTGGTGATTAACAAATGCATACCTTAATTAGATTCGTTGACACCAGACTAAGTGGTTTAGTTGAGGTTTAGAGTTCATTTTAATTTGATATGAAAGAAAGCTAATTATTTTAAGTTTTTGTTTGTTTATTTGATGCTCCAAAGTAGTACCATCTTTGTCTTGTTTTGAGAAATATGATATGTGGACAGAGCAGGTGCTTCATAGATCTAGACAATATTCAGAATCTTGGAGATGTCCATGTGCCCACACATTCCATTTCCAATACAGAGAACTTTAGAACCCAAGCATAAGCTTTCTGGATGTCTCAGGTATGGAATTAGTCACTACTGCAAGCCTTGTTTACACTTCAAAAGTAATATGGGTCAAGTTAATTTTTAGCAGAATAATCTGTGAAATATTACTTTTGGATGTGTTGAATTAAATTAAATGGACCATGTTTCCTTCTTGACCCAAAGGTGCTCGAGTTCTTTGTCTAATGTGGGTACTGATACTTTCTGAATCTTGCTCTAGCATATTAAAGGAGCCTTGACTGTTGACAATTCCACAACTTTATTGGATCTTTTATCATGATATACGAGAGAATTTTCCAGTCTGCTGCCAGACTGTTCAAACAACGTGTCACAGCCTTTTCTGCAGATAATATGCTAGCATGTCTTCTGATTAGTTTAACACATGGATTGCCAAAGCTTTTCAGTCAAGTTGTATGATTCTACTATTTCTCCCTTATAAATCAATAGGTTGGTACAAAATCTAGGAGTGAGTTCCTATTAGCCTACCATTATTCTTCTGTTTCAAAAGTGTTCCATTGATTTCTTGCTTTTATACTATAGGCAGATTTGTTTAAATTAAGTTTGCAAAAACCATTATCCAATCCATGCTCTGTCTTTTTACTACTATCCTTGTTCTTCCAAATAGATGAATGCATGGAAGGACTGTACAGATGCTTACTTGTTCTTGAGACATGGCATTCTAGACTAGGAGAGTCAAGTAGAAGGCCTGGATAGTTTAGTAGTTAGAAAATACTGAAACTGTCCCAAAAGGGAAGGATGGTTGCCCTCCTTGTTTTGAAGAGGTAAAACAAGTTACATGCATTAATTTGTTGGTACCATCACCCTAATTTAAGGACGAGGTGGTCTTTAGCTTGAACAATATTATTTAGCTGATATGTTTATGGTTCAAACCACCATACGAAGTGCTTAATGGCTCTAATGTATTTTATTTTGTCATGATACAGTGTGTTCAACTACACATCTTCTGTCAACTTGCTGGGAATATTGCCTCTGTTCCATGACAGTGTCAGAACGTTGGATTCATGCATTTGATGTCCTCTTGGATCCAGATTGGAATAAAATTAAATGTGTTCCTTTAATTTGCATAGTTGCCTGGTTGCTTTCTTTGCAAATAGAAAATGTGTTCCTTTAATTTGGGTAGGGTTTTTTTGTAATCTATCATGCTTTTCTTCTTTCTTTTCACTGAAAACAAAATGCATTCTTTCGTATCAAAAATTCCAAGAGCACATGAGCCGCTATATCATCTTGAGATTTTACGAAGTCACCGTAGGTGCCTCGTAGTCGACGGGAACGTCTCCTCCCACTGAATGTGTAACGCCGGAAATCCTAAAATAAATCCAGAATAAATGCGAGCACCAGGATTTCAATCCTGGTGGGCCGGGGATACCACCGTCCAAACGATACTTGGCGTGCTGTCTTTATGCGTAAATCGATCATTTGCAGCTATAACTTATAACCCTAACGAATATTTCATTTGATCCTGAGTAAGAATGAAAACAAGGGTACTATAAGATTCTTTTGTTCATATATCCGACAAGAGCAGTGTTGAGTTTTACAAAAGTAACCATATTATTTGAGGATTTCAACAAGGGGAAAAGGTTGAACTCATTTCCATGAATTAGGGAATGTACATTGGTTGACAAGGTAGTCTTGTCTTAAACAGTCAGATTATCTAGACATAGCAATAAAAAATGATGTACGATGAATGATCTTTTAGTCTTATCTCTAGTAACTAGATATACAAAAGAATATGCAGTGAGAGATATTATTGCTAAGAGATCACATATTAACTAAGAGAGGACAAGTCTTTTTTGTATGGTTTCTCTCCCTCCACCTGAGCATTTATCCTACATGGCACTCCCTGGATAGCACCACTGGCCCTTACAAGAGGCAGCAGAAGAGGGGAATGGCTGCATTTTGTGCATGTCTGCGAATAATTGCAATCCTCTCCCAACTGTCCCTGCTTTAGGATCTTGAACAAAAGCCCACTCAAATTGTTGCTGTTGATCGACTGAATTTCCTAGCCACCATCCACTATTTCTGTTGAGAAAATGGAATGAAAAAACATGAGGTGGTGGATTTAGACAGAATTGTTGGCATACCGGCAAAAAAAAGTATCTAAAGTAGCCCCTCTCCCCCTAAAGGGGATTTAGGGATTTAAGTTTAGAGGGGAGGCTGCAAATGATATTATGATAACTAGCACAATGGCCCGCTCCATGCGCGGGTTAGCATTTTGTATTGTTTAATAATGAGAACATATATACTATTTGGTTGACCTAAAGAAAAATTAGAGGCATATCTGATGACATTACAAATATAAGAATTGTGCATACATAGTTTTGTATTAGGTATTTCTGGTTATTTATTTATATATATATGAATACATATGGTGTTCATTTGTCATTTACCTTCTAATTGTGTGTGCCATACAAACTCTACTTTTATGATTAGTTGCCATGCAATTGTTTATATAATACAGAGGTTTCATTTTTAATCAGTGTAAATCTTATACATACTAAATCTCTTGATATGACCGAATATTTTGTTACCATATTGAGCAATTTATATATTATTTTTGAAATATGGAAAATGCATGTACTTTATAGTGCGACTGAATAATTTAATAAGTAGCAATATATTCAGTTCACTTAGTAAATGTTGTTCTTTCAGAAGTAGGTGTTCATGGCATTCTGAAGGACTAAACCAATCAGATGGAGAGTGAGCTTATCATTTTTTACCCACTATACGACCTCCTTGACATTACGCTTCCCTTTAGTAACACATAACGAGAAATACTCTATCGGCCATTTTCGGTATGAGAAGTCTCGTCGGCTCCAAGGAACAGTTGTAGGCTAAACCTGTCCTAGAACAGTAATAATTATCCAGAAATACACAAAGTGAACCATGCAATTCTTTCTAAGGTAACAATTGTTGCGATTTACTATAAAAAGATAGTGAACTTAACAAAAGTTAGTCCAATAGCATTCAGGGTCCCGTGGAGTGTGTGTTTCTTCACCATCGCGGAATTGTCATGTGTTTGCGCCTCCTATAAGAGTAGGCTTCCCGTTATTTTGATCTTGTATGGTTTTCATGTTTTTCTTGCATTCAAAGTCGTTAATACGAATGGACTTAATCAATGTTACACCGATGTTTGAGTGGATTTGGCCCTGGATGTATTGGCATTCACTTGGTTTTCTGCGAATTAACACAGAAACAATCAATTAGTTTCTAAAACAAATTAGGTTCCTGGTAAGTAAAATATTAAAGAAAATACGATCTTGCAAGCTAATTGAGAAAGACATAAGAAAGGAGAGTTGAATATACAAATGTGTGTAGTTATGATATAAGATAAAGTTCAGAGAAAACATGGACATTGTAAAATTTTGATAACTTAAAGAAGATTTGACAGTCTAATGACAATAATATGGACTGAAATTGTGGTTACAAAATTTTTAGGCCGAATGAAAGCTGAAAATGCATGTGTCACTCAAAGGTGCATGTCGACCCATTTCCTGTTCAATATTGGTACCCATATGTTCTTCTACATCAATTGATTTTTCATATAAGCTTTTACAAAAAAATCATTAATGAAACGCTCTGGTCACTTATAGCAAATAGGTAAATGTTCTAGAGCAGTCCAATTGAGACTATGAAGTTACACATGTAAGTAGATGTGAACTCAGGTTTTTTCTTAGAACACAAATATACATCTAGATTATTCGGTACATTTTATTTTTGGTTTTAAATTTAGCTATATCTCCAAACCTACACACTCTTGTCTATAGGGAACATACAAATTTGTACCTTTCTTATGATGTATCAAAAATTGCCAAATAGTAAATCATTTTATAAGCTACAGTCGTGTGTGGGTGGCATGTGCTTGAAACAATGATGATGCATATGTTTTGCGTAAAAGAGAAATTCTTAATTTTAAGGCATTCCGAATAAATGTTAGTAGTGTGGCTTACTCTATAGGTATCTCCTAAGATGCTACAAAACCTACATCATAGATTAAATTATGCGATGACCTTTTTTTGTTCTAGTTGTAACTCCAGCTCCGACATGCAACATAATTGCCTTTTGTGACCCAGTTGCAAGTCCATCCCTCAATACACAACTGAGTCTGATCCATTTTTTGTGCTACTTGCAAGTCACACTTTTCAGATGCAACTGAGCGTGGGGGTGCCTCCGACCCTTTTGTCTTAGTTACAATTCCACACCCGCCATGCTACTGCGGGCTCGTATTTTGTTGTTGTCCTAATATCGAATCCACCCTCGACAAGCAAGCTGTTTTTCGGTAGAGGGGGCAACCATTTTTGTCCCAGCTGCAACTCCATCCCTAACATGGAACTGGGTCCACTTTTTCTATTTGCAAGTCCACCCCCAATATGCAATTGAGGTGTCGACCCATTTTGTCCCAAGTTGCAATTCCACCTCGACATGAAATTTGGAAGTCCCAGTTGCATCTCCATCCTCTATGTACAACTGGGGCCCGGCCTAGTTTTTGTCCTAGTTGGAAGTCCATCATGGACATGCAACTCGGCGTCCGAACCTTTTTCTCCCAGTTGCAACTCCATCTTTGACATGCAATTGGGGGGCGGCCTGACATTTTTCTTTTCCCAGTTGCAACTCCACCGCCGACATGCAACTCAGAGGCCCACACCTTTTTAGTTGAAGGAACACCTTCTATATGCAACTCGGCTCAAACTTCATTTATGTCCTAGTTGCTAGTCCACTCTTGACATGCAAACATGCAACCCGGGGGGGAGGGGGGGTGTGCACTTTTTTGTCTCAGTTGAAACTTCACACCCGACATGCAACTGGGAGGGCACCCCTTTTGTGCTAGATCCAAATCCACCGTCGATATACAACTAGGACCTAACCATTTTTGTTTGAATTACAAGCCCACCCTCGACATGCAACTAGGAGTCGCGGGGATTTTCGTCTCTAGTCGCAACTTCTCCCAGACATGCAATTGAGGGTCCCACTTGTTTCTGTTCCAGTTGCAAGTCCACGCTTGATACACAACTAAGCCCGACCCATTTTGTCCCATTTGCAAGTCCATCCTATACACGCAACTGGAAGTCCAACAAATTTATCCAGTTGCAACTCCACCCCCGCCATGCAATTGTGGAGGGCCACCATTTTTGTTGTCTCGGTTGCAATTCCATCTCGACATGCAACTGGGTCCCAACCCATTTTTTCCTAGTTGCAAGTCCACAATTGACACGCAATTGAGGCGGCTCATTTTTTCCCAATTAGAAGTTCAATTTCAACACGCAACTGCAGCACACGCCGAGGCTGCAATTAAGGGCGGGAGGAGGGTTGTCGGCTAGTAATTCATGAATTTTTATATTTTATCTTTTTTATAAAATAAAAAGTCATGATTTTTGCACATTACCACAAACAACACTTTGTGCATCCTTGCCAATTTCTGTTGGAACATGAGCTTCAATGAATACTGTACAACCAGATTCACTCGCTCAGTGTCCACCATATGCGTAATTTTTTGGGACACCATATTTATGAGTCAAAAATGTATAGTTGGCCAGGCATGTGTTGTACATATTGGAGTACGTTGGAGGGGAAAGATGACAACGCGAGCGTGAAGTTATGAAAATATCACGCATCACTACACAAAATTGATTATCTTGGAAGTTATGAAAATACCAGCTAATACCTAACAAACTACGACTTCCCTATTATGTGCTTAGATGTGAAGTTTTATTTACTCGTTTCACTAGAAATTATTGAGAGAACTCCACTTTTCAACCCTCAACTTACTGCTTCGTTTAATACTCAATCACTACTCTAAAACTAGTTATCGCAACCCTAAATTGCCAAACCATTCAAAACTCAGCCCTCGTTTGGGTCGGCTGATGCGATTCAAAAGACCCACATCACGAACTTCTATACATGTTGACGAAGTGCTATATATATATGCGATGCAAAAACATCAATCACAACCGCATTCCATATTATGTATGGCACCAAATTACATACTTCCTTATACAACACATATTTAGTCCCATGCTCATCTTTTCCATGTCAAACCCTAGCCAATGCCCCTCCATTGCTCAAAGATGAAGAACGTAATATCAATCTATTTTTCCAACCGACAGATTCGTATGTCTATTTACCATCCATGATGCTACTTTTCAAGGCTTTTAGAAGTTACATGTAAAGTGCTTCTGTGCCAATTATTTAATTTGGTGCTTGTATACTAGCTATATGGTGTACTGTAAAGTACAAATGCTGAAATCATGATGGGCATTGGAAGGATATAAAAAATAAATATTTAATGTGTTGGATATGAAATCATGGTGAACATTTGTTGGATATGAAATGTGGATTTTTCTTATTACATGGACTTTATAATGGACTAATAAACATGCTTATTTGGTAATTTTATTGCATATGGTTTCGTCCAAAGGTGTACAGGCGATGAATAGTTCCAACACACAGGGGTGCTACGAAATAACTGTGTGAGATCGACGAACCACCAAACACAAGATTATGTTGTAGGAAACATGTGCGATGGATGAAGTAATCTATATGCTCCTTGCAACGCATCATGTGTGATGAATGACCAAGCCTACGTCTCCAATCGTTAGTGATAAGCGGTCCGAGCGCAAAGGTTTCTACCGGAAAAATTTGTGTGATGGAACACAAATCTCACATGTTTTGTTCTGGCTGACCGTGTGCAATAGATCAAGCCTTTGCACAAGTTTAATTCTTGGCAAATTATTTTGTGTTAGGCAAACCTACCTGACCTGTTTTGTTCTTGCCGATCGTTGGCGATAGCTCAATCCATCACAAACTTTTACTTTTGGTTGTATCGTGAGCGATAGGGGCCGTATCACACATGGTTATCTATTAGCGTATGCGACCGCATGACATCGCAAGGTCTTCCACTTACATCTACATGCATCTCCTGTAAGATAGATTTTTTCTTGAGAAAACCTCATTTGGAAAATTGGTGATATAATGCAAAACTGCATGTTGCATTTTTAAAAGAGTAATACAGAAGGCGGCATTCATTGGTGCTAAACAGTTGTTGACTGAAGTTGTGCCAGCAAAAATCCATAAATTGGATTGGACGACTGGACTGGTTTCTGCCTCTGTGTATTATTTGAATTTATGATTAATTTCATGTAAAATGTATGTAAGTGTTTCGTGCAGTGTAAATTGTAAGTAATTTGCCAGGAAAAAAAAGCATGATCAAGGTGGCGGACTGATCATATGGTAGATCACATGAGCAATCTTGCAGTCCTACGAACGTTCTTGTGCTTTTGATTTCATCGATCAGATTTCAGTTATTGGTCGATCAATAATTCAATAGACATATAATTCAAGTTTTGATACCATTTTTCTCAGAAAAATGGAAGTGTTTTGGTACCGTAACATGACAGTCAATTGATCTTTTTTTCCTTGCACACGATTTAGACAACTTCAAAAAATATAATTAATTCTCCCAAGCGCCGCAATCAATGGCGCGGTTGGGTTACCCACGTCCGTATTGATGAGAATCCCGGAATAAAGGAGCACGATCTCTGCTTCGACAAGACGTGCCAAGGAAACCGCTTCGCTAAACGCGCTGAGGCGGTATAATAAAAACGAGTAAAGGCTTGGTTGTGGTGTGACGTCACGCCACGAAATACGTCAGCAGATTGAACTTGTGTAAGTATTATTCTCTCTACGGTGGAATGTGGAATTTATTTTGCAGAGCCGGACACTATCCTGGTGTTCACAATCTTCTACAAATTATTCGGAGGAGGAACCCGCCTTGCAATGCCGAAGACAATATGCGCGCCGGACTCGTCGTCATTGAAGCCTGGTTCAGGGGCTACTGAGGGAGTCCTGGACTAGGGGGTGTCCGGATAGCCGAACTATCATCATCGGCCGGACTCCAAGACTATGAAGATACAAGATTGAAGACTTCGTCCCGTGTCCGGATGGGACTTTCTTTGACGTGGAAGGCAAGCTTGGCGATACGGATATGTAGATCTCCTACCATTGTAACCGACTCTGTGTAACCCTAGCCCTCTCCGGTGTCTATATAAACCGGATGGTTTTAGTCCGTAGGACAACAACAATAACAACAATCATACCATAGGCTAGCTTCTAGAGTTTAGCCTCCTTGATCTCGTGGTAGATCTACTCTTGTAACATCCACATCATCAATATGATCAAGCAGGATGTAGGGTTTTACCTCCATCAAGAGGGCCCAAACCTGGGTAAAACATCGTGTCCCTTGTCTCCTGTTACCATCCGCCTAGACGCACAGTTCGGGACCCCCTACCCGTGATCGGCCGGTTTTGACACCAACAGTAACCTTTGACAAAATTTTCTTTGCTTGAAAATTTTGATCATGAAATGACATTCATCGAAGTCATGGCAAAAAAAAAATCAGTAATTCAAAATGCTATCAAAAATAGCGTTTTTGGAGTGTCAATTTTGTTTCTTTCCATGACTTCCAGGAATGTTCATTCATGATCAAATTTTGCAAGCACATAAAACATTTCTCAAAGGATACCACAAAAAAATCGGAATTTTTTGAATTCTTTGACTATTTTCCCTGATTTTACTGTTTACCAGGAGCATTTGAGCTCGGGTGCAAGTACTCCACGTGTGTGATATACGTACAAGGTAAGCTGGTGTGAACACTAGTCTTTTTTTCATTTTTGGAGAGTAATAAAAGGGTCTTTTTTCATTTTGGAGAGTAATAAAAGGCATGCCTGGCACCTTCTTTTTGTTTAAGTTCTTCCAAAAATACCAGGCCAACGCACAAATCTATAGTAGGTATTCACCCGGCCAACGTTGTTTTGGAAAGTACTAATAAATAATCCCAATTGCTACAGGGCCAGCATTGATATTGGTAATCCTCAAAATCTCGTACGTTTTCACACAGACCAGAATAGATTGGATTGCAAAGTTTGAAACATTTGCAAGCGGGAAAAGACCCGCCGAGAGAATATGTGTGTGTATATATATAGTCAACCGATCCATCCAGCACAAGCACACACAGCACAAAGCATACGAGCGTATAGCCAACCGATCCATCCACCCAGCACACAAGCCTTGCCAGCTCCACGAAAAAAACACCTCGCTCGTCAATCCACCGCCGCTAGCTGCAGCCAGATATGGCGGGGTACTGCTCCATCTCCATCCTCCCCGACGACCTCATCTGGGAGATCAGCCAATGCTTCCTGGCGACGAACGATCTTGACGCCTACGTCGACTTCCGGGCCGCCTGCCGCGATTGGCGCCGCGTCATCCCCGACCCCAGGGCGGATGCTAAGGACCCAAAATTCATTCCGACCAAGTGGATCATGGCAAGGCACTCGCTCTTCGAGGACGGAAAGGTCACCTTCGTCAACCTCAGCACCGGGCGCTCCATCTGTAAGGACATCTCCCTCCTGCTTGGTAGATACTTCTTCATCGGCGTCGCTGCAGGCGGGCTCCTCGTGCTCGGGGAGCAAAAGCATCCATACCAAACTCGGGTGGTCAACCCATTCACCGGCGCAATGGTCCACTTCGAGGCGGGGATACCCTGGGACAAGGTGGAGGCAGTTGCCGTGACCTTGTCCCCTATGAGGGTGTTCGCCAGCAGCCCGCAAAGGAACTCCGTCAGGTGGATCGACGAGACTACAGAGGAAAGTATGTCCGGTTGGGGATTTCATGATAAATGGTTCGGGGCGTCTCAGGGATGCCTCGTCGGCATGACGCCCTTTGCCGGCGACCTGTACACCACTGACGTCGATGGGTCCATCATCTCGGCAACCGATGCCGCCGCTGCAGAGAAAGATCAACGTCAACAACTTCCAGCCATTCTGAGCCTTGAGTCTTACGCACAGGAATGTCATGGCAATTACTTTTACCTGGTGGAGTCGGAGGGGGAGCTGCTGTTCGTGATGGAGTGCAGGCTGCCGTTCTACAATGGTGGCCCGCTGGTGTACAAGGTGGACGCCGTGAACAAGGTACTTGTGCCGGTCTGGAGCCTCGGCAGCCAAGCCCTGTTCGTGAGCAAGTACCGGTGCCTCTCTGTTGACGCCAGCAAGCTAGAGACGGTGGAGGAAGGAAGCATCTACTATGCAGATTACTCCATGATTATAGCTTATGATTATGAGATTTTCCGGATGATGGTTGGGTAGAAAAGCAGCCCAAAAATGTTGTTCAATTTCACCCAAACCATGAAGATTATAACCGCCCTTTCAGTCTCGCCCAGATCTTGGTGGATTATTGCAGGACTGCCGAGCACGAGTAGTCTGAAGAGGACAACGAATACATGCTGCCGGCCTTCTAGTGCCGGTAGTTTCATTGAAGAGGACAACGAATTGGACTGATTGTCGTGGTTGATGAATCGACAAAACTAGTACTTTCTCTAGTGCTTTGTATGAGATCTATAATTTGTGATCGTCGTTTTGTTAATTTTGATCAAACATATATAGGTTTCTGCTTTTGGCATTTTCTCTGAAGCACATCACCGTTAATTTGCTGTAAATGCGAGAAGTGGCAGAATTACCATTCGAAAGCTGTGAAAATGCACTCTGTATTGATTCAGTCATTGCCGGTACAACTTATACACAAGAGAGTCATAACTAAGCGCCTGAGAGAAGCGGCACGCAGGCCAGGGCGTGAGTCACGATCCTATATACATGGAAACAGTACATGTACACATATAACAGGTTACACAGGTATAATACATGCTAACACCCCCCCCCCCTCTCAGCCGGGACTCCATTCGGTTGGATGTTGAGGCTGGCTCGAAACTCATGGAATACCTGTGAAGGAAGGCCCTTGGTGAACAAGTCGGCAAACTGAGAACTTGATGGGACATGGAGCACGCGAGCTTCACCAAGTGTTACACGGTCGCGGACGAAATGGAGATCAATCTCAATATGTTTCGTGCGCTGGTGCTGGACGGGATTGGTGGCAACGTACGAGGCGCTGATGTTGTCACAATAAACCACCGTCACCTAAGTGGGAGGCCGCCAGAGTTCATGGAGGAGATGCCGCAGCCAACATGACTTGGCGACGCAGTTGGCCACACCGCGATATTCGGCCTCGGCACTCGAACGGGACACGGTGGCTTGGCGTTTGGAAGACCAGGACAGCAAGTTATGCCCGAGGAAGACGCAAAACCTGGATGTGGATTTGCGTGTGTCCGGGCAACCAGCCCAGTCAGCATCGGTGTATGCCACGAGATCATGCGAGGAGGACTTATAGAGCTGCAAGCTGAAGTGTGATGTACCACGTAGATAGTGAAGAATGCGTTTGATGAGTTGCATGTGGCAGTCACGTGGTGCATGCATGAAGAGACACACTTGTTGAACCGCATAAGAGAGATCTGGCCGAGTGAGTGTAAGGTATTGGAGAGCTCCAGCAAGGCTGCGGTAGAGAGTGGGATTGGCCAAGAGGGCCCCGTCACTAGCAGACAATTTGGACTGTGTGTCGACGGGGGTGGAGACAGGCTTGCAGTTGAGCATGTGAGCACGGTCGAGAATTTCGAGTGCATATTGTTGCTGACACAAGAAGAGGCCAGAGGTGTTGGGAGTGACGTTAATGCCCAAGAAATGGTGAAGGTCACCGAGATCGGTCATGGAGAACTCGTGTTTGAGGGCATGGATGACACGATGGAGTGTTTGTGGTGTGCTGGCGGTGAGAATGATATCATCCACATAGACTAGGAGATAGGCAATGTAGGAGCCATGGTGGAGGATGAAGAGGGAAGAGTCGCTCTTGGATGCGGTAAACCCGAGGGACAAGAGGAATGATCGAAAGCGGTGGAACCAAGTGCGGGGAGCTTGCTTTAAGCCATAAAGAGATTTATGAAGAAGGCACACATGGTTAGGGTGTGAGGCGTCCGCAAATCAAGCAGGTTGAGCACAAAAGACAGTTTCTTTGAGATCACCATGGAGGAAGGCATTCTTGACATCGAGTTGGTGGATAGGCCAGGAGCTGGAGGTAGCAATGCTGAGTATAGTACGGATGGTGGCTGGTTTAATCACCGGACTGAACTTCTCATCATAATCAACGCCCTCGCGTTGAGTGAAGCTGTGAACCACCCAACGGGCCTTATAACGTGCCAAGGTACCGTCGGTGTTGAACTTGTGGCGGAATATCCACTTGCCAGTTACCACATTGACACCTGCAGGTTTGGAAACCAAAGACCAAGTCGAATTCGTAAGTAAAGCATCATATTCCTCATACATTGCATGTTGCCAATTGGGATCTTTGATAGCGGATCAGTATGTAGGAGGGATAGGTGAGATGGAGGTAGGCGTGGTGATGGTGAGAAAAAGGCGTTTGGGCTGGCAAAAACCAGACTTGGCCCGGGTCTGCATTTTGTGTGAATTATGAGGAGGTTTGATGGGTAGTGCCCGAGCGGGGAGACGTGGCTGTGTGGGAGTGGATGGCGCGGAATCAGAGGAGGATGGCGTGGGGTCCGGAACAGAGGTGGAAGGTGCATGATCCGAGGGAGATCCGCGGGTAGGTAGAGCTGACGCGGCGGATTCGGTGGCGCAGCCCGAGATAGTGCATGGGGACGGCATGGGGAACGAGGATGATTCGGGGGACGGGTGCGAGCCAGCGGACGAGCGGCGCATGGGAGGTGGACCAGGGCGGCAGCTGGCGCGGTGGGACTGGCGTGCATGGCGGAGTCCCATCGATGCATGGTGGTGGCCTATCCGTGTGAGTGGACCGGGACGGGTACGAGGTGGGGGGGGGGGATCTGGCAGTTGGAGGAGTGGGATTGGCGCCGGATTTGCTGTGGTAGGTTGCCGTGAGGGTGAGCGTGTGGGCGGTAACCTTTGTGCTCTAGGGGGTAGCTGAGGAAGATGCAACGAGTGGAGCGGGAAGAGAGTTTGTGGCCGCTCGTGTCGTAAAGATTGGAGTAACAAAGACAGCCAAACACGCGAAGATGATCGTAGGAGGGATGAGTGTCATGCAACACGTAGTAGGGGGTATAACCGTGTATGGTGTGAGAAGGACGCCGGTTGAGCAGGTAGGTTGCAGCGTGTAAGGCTTCGACCCAGAAGGGCGGTGTAAGGTGAGCTTGGAGGAGAAGAGTGCGGACAACATCGTTAGTGGTGCGGAGGAGACGCTCGGCTTTAACGTTCTGGGGAGAGGTGTGAGGGTAGGAAAAGCGGTATGAAATGCCGTTGGTGGAGAAGAAAGTGCGCAAGGTGGAGTTGATAAACTCACAGTCGTTATTACATTGTAATGCTTTGATGATCATGTTAAATTGGGTGCGAACGTAGGAGAAAAAGCGTTGCAGTGTGGAGGAGGTGTCCGACTTGTGGTGTAGTGGAAAGGACCAAGAATAATGGGTGTAGTCGTCGAGCAAAATCAGATAGTATTGATATCCAGAAAATCTTACAACAGGGCTTGTCCATAAATCACAATGTATTAACTGAAAAGGTGCAAGCGTGCGGCTACTAGAGGAGGGAAAGGGGAGACGAGGCTGGCGTCCTAGTTGACAAGCGGTACATGGAGTGTGCACATTATTATTACAAGAGGAAAGGAAATCATGAGCAGCTAATGACGAGAGCGCTTGAGGGCTTGGGTGGCCGAGCCGGCGGTGCTCCAAGACTTGTTATTGCCGAAGAAGGGATAGAGGTCGCCAGAGCTAGCGGAGATCATGATGACCCTCCTGGTTCGAAGATCCTTCACAAGAAAGCCATAGGGAAAAACACAATTGAGCAAGAATTATCTTTCGTGAATTGTCGAACGGAAATGAGGCTAGTAACGACATGTGATGAGAATAAGATATCTTTAAGATGAAATTTGTGAGGGGGCAGGGTGATGGATCCGGAAGACTGAATGGGAAGGTGAGTGCCATTGCCAACAACAATGCTAGAGAAACAACCCTTTACAAAAGAATTAGAGTGGTCGAGGTTACCAGGGTTGCCGGTGACATGTGACGCGGCGCCGCTGTCGAGGTACCACTCATTGAGCGCAGAGCCATTGTTGGGGAAGCCATGAGCGCTGTAGGCGGCTTGCAGCATCGCGAGATGATCCCACGACGGCTGTGGTGGAGGAGGCGGTGTGGGGTAGCCCGAGAACTGCATCTGGTAGGCCTGGGCATGCGAGCCGGGCCGAGGACCGAGCACGCCCGCAGTGTTCGGAGGAACCCAGCCAGGGCGCGGATTGGGCAGGGCCATGCCGTAGGGGCCGAAGAAGCCCATGTAGGGATTGGGCATGGGTGCAGGGAGGTTGTTGGTGAAGCCGCGCTGCCCCTATCGCCACGTCTGCGCCTGCGACCCCGACCGCGTCCATGTCCACGGTCACCGCCCTCCTGGCGAGTGCCGGAGCCGCGACCTTGCTGGTGCCCATACCCGCCGCGCTCTGGGCCGCGCTCGATGGCGCGGTCGCCGCGATCACAGGGGCGTGTGGCCGACGGGCCAGCCGAGCCAGAGGAGCTCCCAGAGGGAGTGGAGCCGCCAGTGACGGAGAGGATGGTGATGGGCTCGTCATCGGTGGCTGGGCCTGGTTCTCCTCTTCAAGCTTGACGCGGGAGAAAACTATCTCAAATGGCGGTAGGGGAACGGTGTCGACCAAGACAACGCGGATGGTGTCGAGACGTTTGTCGATGCCGTGGAGGAACTGGGTGGTGAGATCCACCTCGATGAATGCGTGATCGATGTCCGCGAGCCCAGCGGTGAGCAACTTCATGCGGCGAGCGTACTCCGCGACGGAGAGATCCCCCTGCTTGAGATTACGGTACTGCCGGTTGAGCATCATGTACTGGGCAGCCCGATTGGTGAGGAAGTAGTCACGGATCCGAGTCCAGAGCTCGTACGTGGAGGTGGCACCGACGACATGGTCAACAAGGGCATCAGCGAGAGTGGCGTAAATCCAGAGAACGAGATGGGCGTCAAGTTCAGGGGTGGCGGCGTCAGCGTTGGGCGGCAGTGGGTGCTCGATGAAGTGGGCGACGCCGTAGTGGATCAAGACCATGAGGAAGAAAGACTTCCACTTATGATAGTTGTGGTCATCGGGATTGAGGAGAAATTTGATGTGGTTTTGAATGCTATCGCGGAAGATGGGATGTGGAGAAGAGGTGGACGAGGAAGGCGTCAGAGATGCAGTGGAGGAGAAAAGGGGGGCGAATTGGGAGGTGGTGGGAGCAGAGGTGCCGTCAAAGATGAACGGCGAGGATCCGGCCGAGGTGGAGGGGGCGGTGGCAGCGGAGGTGCCGGTGTCAGAGAGGGAGCCCGGCGAGGTGGCGGCGCTGCTTGCCAAGGAGGTGTCGGCGTTGGTGCCCGAGGAGGGAGAGGAGTCGACAGCCATGGGGAACCGGGAGTCTGATACCAAGTTGAGCAGTGAAACTGCACTCTGTATTGATTCAGTCATTGCCTGTACAACTTATACACAAGAGAGTCATAACTAAGCGCCCGAGAGAAGCGGCACGCTGGCCAGGGGGTGAGTCACAATCCTATATACATGGAAACAGTACATGTACACATATAGCAGGTTACACAGGTATAATACATTCTAACATAGATATGGTGGTGGTAAAAAGGCAACCATGTGACTTTCAATACATCTCAGAAAAATAGGAAGACAATTTCAAATGGGACTAAATTGAAATTGATATCTCATTATCTCAACCTCACTCGCTGCAACACAAATATCATTTTCAGTGAGAAAAAATGCAGAACAATAAACTAATTTATGCCCACACACAAAAAATATCATTCATAAAAGGGAAACACAATTGAATCGATAGTTTGAGAAAAAGCAAACTGATAATAGTAGAAGGAGCACTACGTGCTTGAATCATAGAATAGGAGGGAGCTCTTACAAATCTGAGCACTAAGCTTATTTTTAATGATTATTTAGTAGACTAAATTGGCAATAAAAAGTGGTATGCTATGTCGCCCTGGTCCTCTATTGTGCAGATCTGAGTTGCATATAACAACCATTTAGGTACCCAAGCCTTGTTCGTCAACAAGTACCGCTGCCTCCCTGTTGACGCCAGCAAGCTAAAGACGAGATTGTAGGCAGCATCTATTATGCAGATTACTCCATGATTGTAGCTTACGATAGCAAGATTTTTCAGGATGATGGATGGGTGAAAAAGCATCCCGAACATGTTGTTGAACATGTCCCAAATCAAGAAGATTATGACCGCCCTTTTCGTCTCGCCCAGATCGTGGTGGATTATTGCAGGAGTGCCGAGCAAGAGCAGTCTGAAGAAGTACACAGATGATGCGGTCTTATGGTGGGGGTTCTTTCATTGAAGATGAGGACTGGTCATTGTGGTCGATGAATTGACAAAATTAGTACTTTCTGCAGATTTGCATGAGATCTGTAATTTGCAATCGATTTGTTAGTTTTGGCCAAACATGTATTGTTGTTTTTGTTTATTTCTCTGCACAAAGTACGCCACTATTTGCTGAATGAATTCTCATTCGAAAGCTATGGTTACTGATATGACAATGTAGAACTATCATCGAGATATTGATGTGGTCTAAAGCAACCATAAATTGGACTTTCAATAAATATCAGTCAATTGGAAGACAATTTTAAGTGGCAGTATGTTTAAATGGATATCTCAGCCATACTGTCCAAGCAACACCAAGATCATTTTCAAAGAGAACAATGACCTTATTTATGCCCACACACACACACACAAAATCATTCACAAAATGGAAATACACTTCAATCAATAGTTTCAGAAAAAAACCAATTGATAATAGTGTACACTTGAGCACTACATGCTTCAATAATAGAATAAGGGAGCTCTTACAAATCTGAGCACTAAGCTTATTGTCAATGTTTAGTAGACTTAATTGGCTATAAAAAGCGGTAGGCTAAGTTACCAGGGTGCACAATCATGCACATCTCAGTTGCATATCACACCCGTGCTGGCAGCACTCCGTACGCAACATCATGGCATCGACCAGTAGGAGAGAAAGCTGTGAAACATGTTATACAAATTTTTTTCTGGATGTACAGACAGACACGGTATTGGCTTTGCCAGGTCCATGTTCTAACACTATGCAGACAAATATGACTTGAAAGTTTTGGAAACTTCACCCAGGCTGACAACAGCAAGAATTCAATGAGTACAATGAAGTATAAATACTGTGTTTAGCTTCAGATATCAAATTTTGCAGATCGTATGGTTTCGTCTTTCAGTAAAATGGTAGACCATTCTGGGTTTAGAATTTGATTCCTCTTACTGGAGCACATGAAGGATATACATAAAAATATTATACCTTTCGACCACGGTTAGTTATCAAGTCATCCTTCCGATCTCCTGACTCTAACTTGTTTCATTAAGTTAGTGAAGATGAAAAGCACAAAAGAAAGATACTTCCTAAAAACAAGAGGAACAAAAAAAAGCCCAAATCCTTTTTTATTTTACCTTTTTATATTATACAAGCAGTAAAGTAAACATACTGACAAGAAAAATATAGGAAAACAAAATATGCGAACTACCTATGGCTGTACCACCATTTCCCACTGCCCTTGTCTTGGATCACCATTGGTAAGGTCATTGAGAATGATGTCTGTCAGCTGATAATGATTGTGAGCATACAATACTCACCGACTCAAGTGCATTGACATATTCCAAGTTTTTTTCACGAACCTAAATTTTATAGTGCCCAAAAACAGTAGATTAATTGCATTTTTGACATTTCATGGGAAAAATAAAGAAATTAAGAGTAATTGGGTCAATCATCTCCATTATGTAACAAGCTAAAATTAAAATAAACTAGTTCCATTATAAAGCATAACTAGAATTGAACAAGTAGATCGATAGTGGCACTTGCTCCCATCAATGCTCTAATACACTACAATTTGCATAAACTAGACATTCACATTAAGTGGTATAAAACTCAGATTAAACCCTTCCACGTGTCACAGATAGTGTGCCTCTGTGGCCAATATGAAAACTAGCATCAATCCTCCAATTGTTCTGCCACCATGTCATTTTGATAATTGTCTTGTTTGTGTCGATACTAGAACTACTTCAATCTAGTATACATGGTATAAGTACTAAAGTGGGATAAATAGGAAGTAAACGACTCCTATCAAATAATATCAATGAAAAACATTGGTAAAAAATCATGTATCCTACCTTTTGCTATTCTATTATATAAAAATTTAGAATGGCGTGTTGAAATAATCTAGATGATAATTGATACAAAATATAGGTGATTTTGCTCACTACAATCAATATGTCTTGTCTGCACATCATAAATTCTTTTTCTTTTTGCAGAATGCACATCATAAGTTGTGTTTTCGTGTGGCCTCTTGTCCCTTATATATGTGCCTTTTCTTGACCAACATGGCTTGATATCATCCTAGTTGAGTTAGTAGATGATAGTTATCTGAACAGAGATATGCGTTAGTCGATTCAAACTCTGTGTTCCATCTGAAAATTGGAGTCCTTTCCGGGTATGACAACGTAGAAGGGTTCTTGTACAGCCCACATACCATATACCGATACATCATTATGTGATTATATGGTATTTATATGTAATATTTTACTACTAATTGATATTCCTCGCTCTGTGCTGACATAATCAACCATATTGCCGTCTATTTCCTAGCCACCGGTGCACATCAACTACTCATGTACATCCATGCATACTACCATAGCTAGCACACCATCACCGATGACCGAAAGAATACCCAGAATCTTGTTCCTGCCCCCACCAATGTTGCACTACGATGGCTACTACCGTGGAAAAATTGCCACCCCTAAATTTAAAGTAGTATTGTGTTATTAAGAAAAGCTCACTAGTAGGAAAACCTTACGGGAGTTGTTAGTTAGATACGCTGCTCAAAAAATTAACGCCGCTCGTATTTAGAAAAAAATACCAGAGACATTGCCGAACTCACACTTGCCTGTGGTGCACAAGTATCAGAAATGTTGAATCTAACGTGCATGCCCTGGCTGTTTGGCAAAAAGCCCTGGCGTTGGTGAATAAGTCGGCGCCACGGAAACTCGATGCATCACCAGCATTTGTGTGTGTCCTGACACCACAACTAGCAACCAAAATATATGCGGCGTCTTAGATAAAAGCCCACACAGCTAGAGATGGTCATATCTCAGTGTTGGTCCATACCTCAACGCCACTGAAAGGGGAGAACCTAATAGGTAGTGCCTCTCTTGCGTATATGCTAGATTTCACAAGATCACAAAGGCACAGAAGAAAATATTTGAACATATGGCACTTGGGAAACATGTTGGAAATATGCCCTAGAGGCAATAACATTTGTATTCTTATATTTCCATATTCATAATTAAAGAGTTTATATTCTATGTTATAACTGCTATAATCCCGGAATATGCGATTCAGTGGAAAACTCATATGCAAGTGTTGTTGGTGATCACTTTTTCCAAATCTTATGATATCATTAAGTGTAACGATAGTCCTAAAACAACATTGAGATTATGACTTTGGAAGAATGATCATACTAAATCGACCAAACTTGTTTGTTGTGAATTGGATTAATATCGTCTGTATTCAATTGTGATAACACGGAGTATTAACGTGTGATATTGCTCCTAAGACCACGAGAGTATCGCGGTCACTTCGTAGTGTCAAGTGAGCTTTCAGGTTGCTCAAACGTCACCCGTAACACGGTGATCGTAACGACAACTTCCAGGTTCATCGGAAAGTTTGAAAACTAGATGGATAGCTCAAGAGTGGGATTTTCTCCTCCGTCGATGGAGAGGTATTCTTAGGGCCCTCTTGGTGTGGCCGTATCAACCATAGTCTGGCCAGACATAAGTGACTTTATCACGGGGATGCTGGAACACAATAACGAGAAAGAAGAACAAAATCGGTAACAAGGATTTCGGTATAATGAGCATAGTCATGACTCAAGACGATAGCAATGCATCCTAGGTTTTGTGAAGTGTCGCAAAGTAAAGGGAACATCATATGATAACCAATGGTTCACTCGAATATCATTCGCATACTCACATGGACAAATATGGACGACCATGGTCCCATTGTCGATCATCAAACGAATGGTTTCGTTCATGTCTTGGAGTTATCGAACCTATGGGGTCACAAGCTTATGGCAATCATGATCTGCTGAATATTATTAGGATGGTAGTCCTGAGAATATATTTGTGAAATTATTTCATGAATATTCAGAATAGTTCCGAGAGGTTCCGGAAGCGTTTCTTTTTTTTTGCAAGGAAAGAGTGAATATATTAGCTAGCAATATATTAGCCAAACTGCAGTTTTCACCTGCTCTCTACCTAGCTGTGCTAAGCCATGGCTCACAGAGTTGGCTTCGCGAGTAATTTTGACTATCAAGACATCTCTTTCCTGAAGAAGTTCATGAATATTCTGGACACGCGACGTATAGCGCGGCATGTTGTGGCTGGAGGATTGCACCAGCGCAACAGCTTCAGCACAGTCCGTCTCCACGGACACCGGAAGTGGTGACCACTGGAGGGCAAGGGCCAGTCCCTCCTCCATCGTAGCAAGTCCTGCGTCCACGGCGTCCGCGCATCCAAAGAGGTACCCGCATGCAACAAAGATCGAGGATCCAACACTGTCACGAAGCGCCATGCCCGTTCCTGCTGACCTGTCTGGAATGAACGATCCATCCACATTGAGTTTGACCCGGTTCGCTGGTGGAGGTTCCCATTTCTGATGCACTTTTTGACGGCCATCCAACGAGTGGCGTGTAGAGGTGCAGCTCTGGACGTAATCCACCACTTGCTTTCCCTTCTGAACATCAACGATAGGGTGGTGCTGAATAAGCAAGAGAGAGTTGAGGTAACTTGCCAGAATTTTTTTTTTTTGAGCCTTGAGCCATTGGTGGGATTTTTTGGTGGGTGATTTCATTGTGGTAATGCCATACACGCCAAAGAATCATGAGAACCATAGCCCGCTGCTGCTCCGTCATTGCATGTAGAGCTTGCAATATCCCAGGCCCAGTTGGCTCAAAAACGCCTTCAGCAGGGAGAGTCCATTCTTGACACATTGCTGACCAGAGCTCACGCGCATGTGGGCATCGGAGTAGGGCATGGAAAGCATCTTCTGGTTCCAGTCCACACACAGTGCATGTGGGATCTTCCTCCATATCTCTTCTGCACATGTTCTCCTGGGTAGCCAAAGCATTAGACGCAAGCTTCCATGAAAAAATCCGTACCTTAGGAGGGACTGGACATTGCCAAATGAGCTTCCAGTCAGGTCTGTAGCCACTCGGATTGTTGCTGGACGTGCCATTGCTTTTGTTACACATTTTTTCATCAAGAGCCATGTCGTACGCATTGTGCATGGTGAACATCCCTCGTTTTTTCGGGTGCCATGCAAGAAAATCTTCTTGATTCCGTGTTGACGGTTTAATTTTGATGATTTCCACAACATCAACAGGTAGGAAGTGTTGGCGGACAAGGGCCATATTCCAGTTTCCATTGGGGCCGATGAAATCTGCCACCCATCTTAGCCGGCATCTCCCTCTAGCAGTGAAGGGATGCTCTGGTCGCCTCCATTCTAACTCTTTTGTTGTACTGCTAAATCCAGTCATGTCAATGTATCTAATGCATATTTCTTTTTTGTCCTTCGACAAAATTACATAAGCAACACATGCATGTCAACACATCTATTATATTTTTCTTTTTGGTTTATTATTTCTCCGTCTCTTCTAGTTGTCCTTTCTATATAGCTTCTCTATGTATGGAGTTTGTGCCCAGCTTTTTATTAATCTGTACATGTTTCTTACTCCTATGTCCATATCGGAAATATTAGTGCTTTATCTTCAAATAATATTTTGCATGTGTAGTTTGCCACTGATTAAGGTTTTTAAGTCCCTTCTGATTAGGGTAATATAAACATGATTTTTTTTCTTGGTCCTTTTTCCAACTGGAACTAATCTGTTACATTCGCGATTCTGCAGCCAACTACTAATCCTGCTTGCTTGATCTTTCTCAGTCCAGCTCTTATCTTATATATTCAATTTATTTAATTTATTAATTAGATCTTTGTCTCTACAATTAGGACGCATCAACACAATTAGCGGATAATATTATAGCTTATCTATAGTATTGTGAGGGCTTAAAAATAGTGTATGTACCATGGAGTTTCAAAATAGGCTTCCTACACTTTTTCTGACATTTAAGGGTTGCAAGTACTATCATTTTAGAAATGACCCAATTCAGCAACGTCATTCTTTGCATTTCCATAGTGGTACTACTTTTATAAATGTCCAGTTTTTACTTTAACGTAAACTGGCTTTGATGTTCCCTTGGCAGAAAAGAAAAAAGTATGGCCATATATTTTTTGAGTACAAAATCATCTTATCTAGATCCCACATTTTCTTTCTTGTTTGACATCCCTAATTAGATTACGTTGGGCGGCTGGTTTTAGATTATTTTTTTGTGCTGGGGTGGAGCTTTAAAAATATTTTCTTGCCATGGCGTTTTATAGTTACAGGCCGCTTAACAGGTTTATCTATTTCCAAGTTCGGCTGGGTTTGAGCTTTAAAAGTGCATGTCCCTTGAGTAGGGCGTTTCGGTGCCTAGGCTCATCTGCACCCGGTTAGAAAAAATCGTAAAATATTCAAAACCAATTCAAAAAATTGCAATTTTTTTTTGTGTGGTTGAAAATTTGATGCGTGAGACCCGCTCCAAATTTCATGTCATTTGGAAATCTGAGCAGCTCTCAGCAAAAAAGAAAAATCGGGTCAAAACAGTACATGAACAGTAAACATTTATACAGACCCCCAATTTGTCTTTTTTTGAGAGCTTCTCAGATGTCCAAATGACTTGAAATTTAGAGTGGGTGTCATGCATCAAATTGTCTACCACACAAAAAATATTGGAATTTTTTGAATTTTTGTGTATTTGTTTTGTTTTTTTCGTCAGCACGGGTGCAGAGATAGATTTTCGATGTCCCTTGTCCTTGTTGTAGGTGCATCCAAACATTTGGTTAACTCTTTCTTTTAACCGGATGATTAAAATATCCTTCTTGCATGTAGATATCGTGATGAATCATGACTCTATCTTTCCTGTACCACATACATTAGTTGATTATTTTTTTAACCTGTCAACTTCGGCACTTTGGCCTATGTTTACGTTTCCGATTCCCCTTCTAACTGTTTTTATTAACTTTTTTGGTTATAGTTGCCTTATTATGTATACATGTGACAGTTCAATGCCCTCGTTCATACATCTTAATATGTTACGTATTTTTTCTTAAATCTCGGTCATTATTATTTTGATCAAACGATATAAAAAATATTAGCATATGTGGACAAATGTGATGGCTCGTTTGACTCTTATCTTAATTATATAAAGATAGATGCTCATGTGAAGTATCGCAAAGTGAAAGGGAACATCACATGATAACCAAAGGTTCACTCGAATATCATTCGCATACTCACATGGACAAATATGGATGACCTTGGTCCCGTTGTCGGTCAATGAACAAACGGTTTCGTTCATGTCTTTGAGTTATCGAACATATGGGGAGCTTGTTGCAATCACGATATGCTGACTCTTATTAGAAGGGGAGTCAGAAGAATATATTTGTGAAATTATTTCATGAATATTCGGAATAGTTCCAAGAGGATCCGGTAGCATTTCAGGGTCATTGGAAGGGTTTCGATGAGTATCGGGTAATACCAATAAAACATATGTAGGTGGAAAAAGTTTCTAAAGATGTAATATATATATATATATATATATATATATATATATATATATATATATATATATATATATGTACGTATATGTATGTATGTATATGAAATGATCTAGAAGTATTTGGAACATTTTATATTTAATTTAAGTGTCAACGGGACTTAAAAGGCCAAAAGATGGAAGGCAACTTGGGCCAAAAAGACCCAAGTGGAAAACTGCCTCCTTGCCTACGGAAGCAGGCCGAATTGGGAGAGGGGAGGAATCAGACTCCTCCTCCCAGGCCGGCACACTTTCCCCCTTGGTGTCGGCGCTCCCTCTCCCCTCTATCCTATATGTACACGAGGATTTGTTCTCTTTATAATACACAAGTTTTGGAGCCTCCTCTAGTTCTTCTAGTTCTTCTAGTTCTAGTTCTAGTTGGTCCCAGTTGACTAATTAAAGGTAGGATAATCCTGTTGTCCTCATAATTAGAAGCCATTTGTGGTTCTAATCTCCTCCCTTTAATTCTCGAGCGGTGAATAGTTCTGGACGGCGAAGCGCTGCTGGATCTTGCAACCAAGTAGAGAGGCCGTGATTTCGGTCTTAGGTTGGAGGGACTGTTCGTGGGCACTACGAGGGCTCGTCATCGACGGTATGAGGGTATTCAAGTAAGATCTACACCGGCACGTTCTTCTTCCATTGTAACTCGGTGACGTAACGATCGTGATCTCAACCTGTTATGCATCTTCATATAGATCTTGGGTGATTGTAGGTGCAATTTTTTTGGTTTCTACTAGGTTTCCGAACAAAGCAAACATTAATTAGGTATATTCGGTACTTCCAGTACATAAATATTTTGGTCAGCAGAGGCTACGCACGTGCCAAAATGAACACCTTGTATTACATGGCATGTACCATGATGTCACATATTCGTAGTATAGTCTGTGTATTTGTCTCAGTTCCTTAAATTATTAGCAGTGGCGGGCTTCGAGAAGTGCTCGCCACCAAGAGTTTGCGCCGTCAACGCCTTTAGTGGTCATAACTAGTGCCGGGCCCTACAGCATGCTCGCCTCTACTTGATTTGTACCATTGGCGGACGGGCGCCTGCCACTGATGCCGTGTTAGTAGTGGCAGGAGGTCAGTGGCGAGCGCCCTTGAGAGCTTTGCCCGCTAGTACTGGGCTTTTTGTGTGCACTACGGCTAGGCATTCTTGCAGTAGTGGATTCTGTCGTAGGAAACGTGCGCGATGGATGATGTGTGATGAATGACTCATCCCACACGTTCCTTGCAATACATCATGTGTGATGAATGACAGATCCCACATGATTGGGTCTCTCCAATAGTGCGTGATAAGCGGTCTGAGAGCAAAAGTTTCTACCAGAAAAAAATTGCTGGATGGAAGATAAATCTCACATGTGTTATTCTTGCTGACCGTGTGTGATAGATCAACACTTTGCACAACTTTAGTTTCGGGAAAATTGTGTGCGATAGGTAGGCCTATCTCACATATTTTGTTCTTGCCGGTCGTTTGCGGTAGCTCAATTCCATCACACACATTTACTTTCGGGTGTATCGTGAGCGATTGGGGCCTTATCCCACATGGTTATCCATTAGCTTGTGCGAAGCACTCCCCCTATTGCACAACAGGATTAATTCATTGCTTAAGGTTTAGTTTTAGTCAAGTACAATGGGGTAGGAATGCAGCCCCCTTTCATTACATGTATATGGAGTGATATAGGTAAAAGTAAGCTGGTGTGAACACTAGTCTTTTTTTCATTTTTGGAGAGCAATAAAATGGTCTTTTTTTTTCATTTTTGGAGAGTAATTAGAGGCATGCCTGGCACCTTCTTTTTGTTTAAGTTCTTCCAAAAATACAAGGCCGACGCACGAAATCTATAGTAGGTATTCACCCGCAAACGATGTTTTGGAAAGTACTCATAAATAATCCCAATTGCTACAGGGCATGCATTGATGTTGGTAATTTTGGTAGGGATTAATCGTCAAAATGTCGTACGTTTTCACACACACCAGAATTGTTTGGATTGCAAAGTTTGAAACATTTGCAAGCGGGAAAAGACCCGCCGAGAGAATATGTGTGTGTATATATAGTCAACCGATCCATCCAGCACAAGCAAACACAAGACAAAGCATACGAGCATATAGCCAACCGGCCCATACACCCAGCACACAAGCCTTGCCAGCTCACGTCGACTTCCGGGCCGCCTGCCGCCTGCCGCGGTTGACGCCTACGTAGACTTCCGGGCCGCCTGCCGCGATTGGCGCCGCGTCATCCCCAACCCCAGGGCGGATGCCAAGGACCCAAAATTCATTCCGACCAAGTGGATCATGGCAAGGCACTCCCTCTTCGAGGACGGAAAGGTCACCTTCGTCAACCTCAGCACCGGGCGCTCCATCTGTAAGGACATCTCCCTCCTGCTCGGTAGATACTTCTTCATCGGCGTCGCTGCAGGCGGGCTCCTCGTGCTCGGGGAGCAAAAGCATCCATACCAAACTCGGGTGGTCAACCCATTCACCAGCGCAATGGTCCACTTCGAGGCGGGGATACCCTGGGACAAGGTGGAGGCAGTTGCCGTGACCTTGTCCCCTATGAGGGTGTTCGCCAGCAGCCCGCAAAGGAACTCCGTCAGGTGGATCGACGAGACTACAGAGGAAAGTATGTCCGGTTGGGGATTTCATGATAAATGGTTCGGGGCGTCTCAGGGATGCCTCGTCGGCATGACGCCCTTTGCCGGCGACCTGTACACCACTGACGTCGATGGGTCCATCATCTCGGCAACCGATGCCGCCGCTGCAGAGAAAGATCAACGTCAACAACTTCCAGCCATTCTGAGCCTTGAGTCTTACGCACAGGAATGTCATGGCAATTACTTTTACCTGGTGGAGTCGGAGGGGGAGCTGCTGTTCGTGATGGAGTGCAGGCTGCCGTTCTACAATGGTGGCCCGCTGGTGTACAAGGTGGACGCCGTGAACAAGGTACTTGTGCCGGTCTGGAGCCTCGGCAGCCAAGCCCTGTTCGTGAGCAAGTACCGGTGCCTCTCTGTTGACGCCAGCAAGCTAGAGACGGTGGAGGAAGGAAGCATCTACTATGCAGATTACTCCATGATTATAGCTTATGATTATGAGATTTTTCCGGATGATGGTTGGGTAGAAAAGCAGCCCAAAAATGTTGTTCAATTTCACCCAAACCATGAAGATTATAACCGCCCTTTCAGTCTCGCCCAGATCTTGGTGGATTATTGCAGGACTGCCGAGCACGAGTAGTCTGAAGAGGACAACGAATACATGCTGCCGCCTTCTAGTGCCGGTAGTTTCATTGAAGAGGACAACGAATTGGACTGATTGTCGTGGTTGATGAATCGACAAAACTAGTACTTTCTCTAGTGCTTTGTATGAGATCTATAATTTGTAATCGTCGTTTTGTTAATTTTGATCAAACATATATAGGTTTCTGCTTTTGGCATTTTCTCTGTACAAAGCACATCACCGTTAATTTGCTGTAAATGCGAGAAGTGGCAGAATTACCATTCGAAAGCTGTGCTTGCTCATATCTTAAATTAGACGTATCATTTAGATAGTTGAGCAGTGAAAATGCACTCTGTATTGATTCAGTCATTGCCGGTACAACTTATACACAAGAGAGTCATAACTAAGCGCCTGAGAGAAGCGGCACGCAGGCCAGGGCGTGAGTCACGATCCTATATACATGGAAACAGTACATGTACACATATAACAGGTTACACAGGTATAATACATGCTAACACCCCCCCCCCTTCTCAGCCGGGACTCCATTCGGTTGGATGTTGAGGCTGGCTCGAAACTCATGGAATACCTGTGAAGGAAGGCCCTTGGTGAACAAGTCGGCAAACTGAGAACTTGATGGGACATGGAGCACGCGAGCTTCACCAAGTGCTAAACGGTCGCGGACGAAATGGAGATCAATCTCAATATGTTTCGTGCGCTGGTGCTGGACGGGATCGGTGGCAATGTACGAGGCGCTGATGTTGTCACAATAAACCACCGTCACCTAAGTGGGAGGCCGCCAGAGTTCATGGAGGAGCTGCCGCAGCCAACATGACTTGGCGACGCAGTTGGCCACACCGCCATATTCGGCCTCGGCACTCGAGCGGGACACGTTGGCTTGGCGTTTGTAAGACCAGGACAGCAAGTTATGCCCGAGGAAGACGCAAAACCTGGATGTGGATTTGCGTGTGTCCGGGCAACCAGCCCAGTCAGCATCGGTGTATGCCACGAGATCATGCGAGGAGGACTTATAGAGCTGCAAGCCGAAGTGTGATGTACCACGTAGATAGTGAAGAATGCGTTTGATGAGTTGCATGTGGCAGTCACGTGGTGCATGCATGAAGAGACACACTTGTTGAACCGCATAAGAGAGATCTGGCTGAGTGAGTGTAAGGTATTGGAGAGCTACAGCAAGGCTGCGGTAGAGAGTGGGATTGGCCAAGAGGGCCCCATCACTAGCGGACAGTTTGGACTGTCTGTCGACGGGGGTGGAGACAGGCTTGCATTGAGCATGTGAGCACAGTCGAGAATTTCAAGGGCATATTGTTGCTGACACAAGAAGAGGCCAGAGGTGTTGGGAGTGACGTTAATGCCCAAGAAATGGTGAAGGTCACTGAGATCGGTCATGGAGAACTCGTGTTTGAGGGCATGGATGACACGATGGAGTGTTTGGGGTGTGCTGGCAGTGAGGATGATATCATCCACATAGACTAGTAGATAGGCAATGGAGGAGCCATGGTGGAGGATGAAGAGGGAAGAGTCGCTCTTGGATGCGGTAAACCCGAGGGACAAGAGGAATGATCGAAAGCGGTGGAACCAAGTGCGGGGAGCTTGCTTTAAGCCATAAAGAGATTTATGAAGAAGGCACACATGGTTAGGGTGTGAGGCGTCCACAAATCAAGCAGGTTAAGCACAATAGACAGTTTCTTTGAGATCACCATGGAGGAAGGCATTCTTGACATCGAGTTGGTGGATAGGCCAGGAGCTGGAGGTAGCAATGCTGAGTATAGTACGGATGGTGGCTGGTTTAATCACCGGATTGAACATCTCATCATAATCAATGCCCTCGCGTTGAGTGAAGCCGCGAACCACCCAACGGGCCTTATAATGCGCCAAGGTACCGTGGGTGTTGAACTTGTGGCGGAATATCCACTTGCCAGTTACCACATTGACACCTGCAGGTTACGAAACCAAAGAGCAAGTCAAATTCTTCAGTAAAGCATCATATTCCTCATACATTGCATGTTGCCAATTGGGATCTTTGATAGCGGATCGGTATGTAGGAGGGATAGGTGAGATGGAGGTAGGCGTGGTGATGGTGAGAAAAAGGCGTTTGGGCTGGCAAAAACCAGACTTGGCCCGGGTCTGCATTTTGTGTGAATTATGAGGAGGTTTGATGGGTAGTGCCCGAGCAGGCAGACATGGCTGTGTGGGAGTGGATGGCGCGGAATCAGAGGAGGATGGCGTGGGGTCCGGGACAGAGGTGGAAGGCGCATGATCCGAGGAAGATCCGCGGGTAGGTGGAGCTGACGCGGCGGATTCGGTGGCGCAGCCCGAGATAGTGCGTGGGGACGGCATGGGGAACGAGGATGATTCGGGGGACGGGTGCGAGCCAGCGGGCGAGCGGCGCGTGGGAGGTGGACCAGGGCTAGGGGGCAGCTGGCGCGGTGGGACTGGCGTGCATGGCAGAGTCTCATCGATGCATGTTGGTGGCCTATCCGTGTGGGTGGATCGGGACGGGTACGAGGTGGGGGGGGGGGGGGAATCTGGCAGTTGGAGGAGTGGGATTGGCGCCGGATTTGCTGTGGTAGATTGCCGTGAGGGTGAGCATGTGGGCGGTAACCCTTGTTCTCTAGGGGTAGCTGAGGAAGACGCATTGAGTGGAGCAGGAAGAGAGTTTGTGGCCGCTCGTGGCGTAAAGATTGGGGTAACAAAGACAGCCAAACACGCGAAGATGATCGTAGGAGGGAATAGTGCCATGCAACATGTAGTAGGGGGTATAACCGTGTATGGTGCGAGAAGGACGCCGGTTGAGCAGGTAGGATGCAATGTGTAAGGCTTCGACCCAGAAGGGCGGTGTAAGGTGAGCTTGGAGGAGAAGAGTGAGGACAACGTCGTTAGTGGTGCGGAGGAGATGCTCGGCTTTACCGTTCTGGGGAGAGGTGTGAGGGTAGGAAAAGCGGTATGAAATGCCGTTGGTGGAGAAGAAAGTGCTCAAGGTGGAGTTGATAAACTCACCGTCGTTATCACATTGTAATGCTTTGATGATCACATTATATTGGGTGCAAACGTAGGAGAAAAAGCGTTGCAGTGTGGAGGAGGTGTCCGACTTGTGGCGTAGTGGAAAGGACCAAGAATAATGGGTGTAGTCGTCGAGCAAAATCAGATAGTATTGATATCCAGAAAAGCTTACAACGGGGCTTGTCCATAAATCACAATGTATTAACTGAAAAGGTGCAAACGTGCGGCTACTAGAGGAGGGAAAGGGGAGACGAGGCTGGCGTCCTAGTTGACAAGCGGTACATGGAGTGTGCACATTATTATTACAAGAGGAAAGGAAATCATGAGCAGCTAATGACGAGAGCGCTTGATGGCTTGGGTGGCCGAGCAGGCGGTGCCACACGTCCGTGGTGGAGACGGTGGCGGAGAGGGCAGTGCTCCAAGACTTGTTATTGCCGAAGAAGGGACAGAGGTCGCCAGAGCTAGCGGAGATCATGATGACCCTCCTGGTTCGTAGATCCTTCACAAGAAAGCCATAGGGAAAAATGCAATTGAGCAAGAATTATCTTTGGTGAATTGTCGAACGGACATGAGGCTAGTAACGACATGTGGTGAGAATAAGGTATCTTTAAGATGAAAGTTGTGAGGGGGCAGGGTGATGGATCCGGAAGACTGAATGGGAAGGTGAGTGCCATTGCCAACAACAATGCTAGAGAAACGACGCTTTACAGAAGAATTAGAGTGGTCGAGGTTACCAGGGTTGCCGGTGACATGTGACGTGACGCCGCTATCGAGGTACCACTCATTGGGCGCAGAGCCATTGTTGGGGAAGCCATGAGCATTGTAGGCGGCTTGCAGCATCGCGAGATGATCCCACGACGGCTGTGGTGGAGGAGGCGGTGTGGGGTAGCCCGAGTACTGCATCTGGTAGGCCTGGGCATGCGAGCCGGGCCGAGGACCGAGCACGCCCGCAGAGTTCGGAGGAACCTAACCAGGGCGCGGATTGGGCAGGGCCATGCCGTAGGGGCCGAAGAAGCCCATGTAGGGATTGGGCATGGGTGCAGGGAGGTTTTTGGTGAAGCCGCACTGCCCCTATCGCCATGGCTGCGCCCGCGACCCCGACCGCGTCCATGTCCACGGTCACCGCCCTCCTGGCGAGTGCCGGAGCCGCGACCTTGCTGGTGCCCATACCCGCCGTGCTCTAGGCCGCGCTCGACGGCGCGGTCGCCGCGATCACCGGGGCGTGTGCCCGACGGGCCAGCCGAGCCAGAGGAGCTCCCAGAGGGGGCGCAGCCACCAGTGACGGAGAGGATGGTGACGGGCTCGTCGTCGGTGGCTGGGCCTGGTTCTCCTCCGCAAGATGATGCGGATGGTCTCGAGACGTTTGTCAATGCCGTGGAGGAACTGGGTGGTGAGATCCACCTTGGTGAATGCATGATCGATGTCCGCGAGCCTAGAGCTGAGCAGCTTCATGCGGCGAGCATACTCCGCGATGGAGAGATCCCCCTGCTTGAGATTACGGTACTGCCGGTTGAGCATCATGTACCGGGCAGCCCGATTGGCGAGGAAGTAGTCACGGATCCGAGTCCAGAGCTCGTACGTGGAGGTGGCACCGACGACATGGTCAGCAAGGGCATCGGCGAGAGTGGCGTAAATCCAGAGAACGAGATGGGCGTCAAGTTCAGGGGTGGCGGCGTCAGCGTTGGGCGGCAGTGGGTGCTCGATGAAGTGGGCGACGCCGTAGTGGATCAAGACCATGAGGAAGAAAGACTTCCACTTATGATAGTTGTGGTCATCGGGATTGAGGAGAAATTTGATGTGGTTTTGAATGCTATCGCGGAAGATGGGATGTGGAGAAGAGGTGGACGAGGAAGGCGTCAGAGATGCAGTGGAGGACAAAAGGGGGGCGAATTGGGAGGTGGTGGGAGCAGAGGTGCCGCCGAAGATGAACGACGAGGATCCGGCTGAGGTGGAGGGGGCGGTGGCAGCGGAGGTGCCGGTGTCAGAAAGGCAGCCCGGCGAGGTGGCGGCACTGCTTGCCAAGGAGGTGTCGGCGTTGGTGCCCGAGGAGGGAGAGGAGTCGATAGCCATGGGAGAACCGGGAGTCTGATACCAAGTTGAGCAGTGAAACTACACTCTTTATTGATTCAGTCAGTGCCGGTACAACTTATACACAAGAGAGTGATAACTACGCGCCCGAGAGAAGCGGCACGCAGGCCAGGGGATGAGTCACAATCCTATATACATGGAAACAATACATGTACACATATAGCAGGTTACACAGGTATAATACATTCTAACAGAGATATGGTGGTGGTAAAAAAGCAACCATGTGACTTTCAATACATCTCAGAAAATAGGAAGACAATTTCAAATGGGACTAAATTGAAATTGATATCTCATTATCTCAACCTCACTCGCCGCAACACAAATATCATTTTCACTGAGAAAAAAATACATAACAATAACCTTATTTATGGCCACACACAAAAAATATCATTCATAAAAGGCAAACACAATTGAATCGATAGTTTGAGAAAAAGCAAACTGATAATAGTAGAAGGAGCACTACGTGCTTGAATCATAGAATAAGAAGGAGCTCTTACAAATCTGAGCACTAAGCTTATTTTTAATGATTATTTAGTAGACTAAATTGGCAATAAAAAGTGGTATGCTATGTCGCCCTGGTCCTCTATTGTGCACATCTGAGTTGCATGTAACAACCATGCAGGTACCCAAGCCTTGTTCGTCAGCAAGTACCGCTGCCTCCCTGTTGACGCCAGCAAGCTAAAGACGAGATTGTAGGCAGCATCTATTATGCAGATTACTCCATGATTGTAGCTTAGGATAGCGAGATTTTTCAGGATGATGGATGGGTGAAAAAGCAGCCCAAACATGTTGTTGAACTTGTCCCAAATCAAGAAGATTATGACCGCCCTTTTCGTCTCGCCCAGATCGTGGTGGATTATTGCAGGAGTGCCGCGCAAGAGTAGTCTGAAGAAGTACACAGATGATGCGGTCTTATTGTGGGGGTTCTTTCATTAAAGATGAGGACTGGTCATTGTGGTCGATGAATTGGCAAAATTAGTACTTTCTCCAGATTTGCATGAGATCTGTAATTTGCAATCGTTTTGTTAGTTTTGGCCAAACATGTATTGCTGTTTTTGTTTATTTCTCTGCACAAAGTACGCCACTGTTTGCTGAATGAATTCTCATTCGAAAGCTATGGTTACTGATATGACAATGTAGAACTATCATCGAGATATTGATGTGGTCTAAAGCAACCATAAATTGGACTTTCAATAAACATCAGTAAACTGGAAGACAATTTTAAGTGGGAGTATGTTTAAATGGATATCTCAGCCATACTGTCCAAGCAACACCAAGATCATTTTCAAAGAGAACAATGACCTTATTTATGCCCACATACACACACACACAAAATCATTCACAAAATGGAAATACACTTCAATCAATAGTTTCAGAAAAAACCAATTGATAATAGTGTACACTTGAGCACTACATGCTTCAATAATAGAATAAGGAAGCTCTTACAAATCTGAGCACTAAGCTTATTGTCAATGTTTAGTAGACTTAATTGGCTATAAAAAGTGGTAGGCTAAGTTACCAGGGTGCACAATCGTGCACATCTCAGTTGCATATCACACCCGTGCAGGCAGCACTGCATACGCAACATCATGGCATCCACCAGTAGGAGAGAAAATTGTGAAAAATGTTATACAATTTTTTTCTGGATGTACAGACAGACACAGTATTGGCTTTGCCAGGTCCATGTTCTAACACTATGCAGAAAAATATGACTTGAAAGTTTTGGAAACTTCACCCAGGCTGACAACAGCAAGAATTCAATGAGTACAATGAAGTATAAATACTGTGTTTAGCTTCAGATGTCAAATTTTGCAGATCGTATGGTTTCGTCTTTTTGTAAAATGGTAGACCATTCTGGGTTGAGAAGTTGATTCCTCTAACTTGTTATCAAAATATGGTATACCTTTCGACCACGGTTAGTTATCAAGTCATACTTCCGATCTCCTGACTCTAACTTGTTTCATTAAGTTAGCAAAGATGAAAAGCACAAAAGAAAGATACTTCCTAAAAACAAGAGGAACAAAAAAAAGCCCAAATCCTTTTTTATTTTACCTTTTTATATTATACAAGCAGTAAAGTAAACATACTGACAAGAAAAATATAGGAAAACAAAATATGCGAACTACCTATGGCTGTACCACCATTTCCCACCGCCCTTGTCTTGGATCACCATTGATAAGGTCATTGAGAATGATGCCTGTCAGCTGATAATGATTGTGAGCATACAATACTCACCGACTCAAGTGCATTGAGAAATTCCAAGTTTTTTTTCACGAACCTAAATTTTATAGTGCCCAAAAACAGTAGATTAATTGCAATTTTGACATTTCATGGGAAAAATAAAGAAATTAAGAGTAATTGGGTCAATCATCTACATTATGTAACAAGCTAAAATTAAAATAAACTAGTTCATTATAAAGCATAACTAGAATTGAACAAGTAGATCCATAGTGGCACTTGCTCCCATCAATGCTCTAATACACTACAATTTGCATAAACTAGACACTCACATTAAGTGGTATAAAACTCAGATTAAACCCTTGCACGTGTCACAGATAGTGTGCCTTTGTAGCCAATATGAAACTAGCATCAATCCTCCAATTGTTCTGCCACCATGTCATTTTGATAATTGTCTTGTCTGTGTCGACACTAGAACTACTTCAATCTAGTATACATGGTATAAGTACTAAAGTGAGATAAATAGGAAGTAAACGACTCCTATCGAATAATATCAACGAAAAACATGGGTAAAAAACCGTGTATCCTACCTTTTGCTATTCTATTATATAAAAATTTACAATGGTGTGTTGAAATAATCGAGATGATAATTGATACAAAATATAGGTGATTTTGCTCACTACAATCAATATGTCTTGTCTGCACATCATAAATTCTTTTTCTTTTTGCAGAATGCACATCATAAGTTGTGTTTTCGTGTGGCCTCTTGTCCCTTATATATGTGCCTTGTCTTGACCAACATGGCTTGATATCATCCTAGTTGAGTTAGTAGATAATAGTTATCTAAACTGAGATATGCGTTAGTCGATTCAAACTCTGTGTTCCATCTGAAAATTGGAGTCCTTTCCGGGTATGACAACGTAGAAGGGTTCTTGTACAGCCCACATACCATATACCGATACATCATTATGTGATTATATGGTATTTATATGTAATATTTTACTACTAATTGATATTCCTCGCTCTGTGCTGACATAATCAACCATATTGCCGTCTATTTCCTAGCCACCGGTGCACATCAACTACTCATGTACATCCATGCATACTACCATAGCTAGCACACCATCACCGATGACCGAAAGAATACCCAGAATCTTGTTCCTGCCCCCACCAATGTTGCACTACGATGGCTACTACCATGGAAAAATTGCCACCCCTAAATTTAAAGTAGTATTGTGTTATTAAGAAAAGCTCACTAGTAGGAAAACCTTACGGGAGTTGTTAGTTAGATACGCTGCTCAAAAAATTAACGCCGCTCGTATTTAGAAAAAAATACCAGAGACATTTCCGAACTCACACTTGCCTGTGGTGCACAAGTATCAGAAATGTTGAATCTAACGTGCATGCCCTGGCTGTTTGGCAAAAAGCCCTGGTGTTGGTGAATAAGTCGGCGCCACGGAAACTCGATGCATCACCAGCATTTGTGTGTGTCCTGACACCACAACTAGCAACCAAAATATATGCGGCGTCTTAGATAAAAGCCCACGCAGCTAGAGATGGTCATATCTCAGTGTTGGTCCATACCTCAACGCCACTGAAAGGGGAGAACCTAATAGGTAGTGCCTCTCTTGCGTATATGCTAGATTTCACAAGATCACAAAGGCACAGAAGAAAATATTTGAACATATGGCACTTGGGAAACATGTTGGAAATATGCCCTAGAGGCAATAACATTTGTATTCTTATATTTCCATATTCATAATTAAAGAGTTTATATTCTATGTTATAACTGCTATAATCCCGGAATATGCGATTCAGTGGAAAACTCATATGCAAGTGTTGTTGGTGATCACTTTTTCCAAATCTTATGATATCATTAAGTGTAACGATAGTCCTAAAACAACATTGAGATTATGACTTTGGAAGAATGATCAAACTAAATCGACCAAACTTGTTTGTTGTGAATTGGATTAATATCGTCTGTATTCAATTGTGATAACACGGAGTATTAACGTGTGATATTGCTCCTAAGACCATGAGAGTATCGTGGTCACTTCGTAGTGTCCAGTGAGCTTTCAGGTTGCTCAAACGTCACCCGTAGCACGGTGATCGTAACGACAACTTCCAGGTTCATCGAAAAATTTGAAAACTAGATGGTTAGCTCAAGAGTGGGATTTTCTCCTCCGGCGATGGAGAGGTATTCTTAGGGCCCTCTTGGTGTGGCCGTATCAACCATAGTATGGCCAGACATAAGTGACTTTATCACGGGGATGCCAGAACACAATAACGAGAAAGAAGAACAAAACCGGTAACAAGGATTTCGGTATAATGAGCATAGTCATGACTCAAGAGGATAGCAATGCATCCTCGGTTTTGTGAAGTGTCGTAAAGTAAAGGGAACATCATATGATAACCAATGGTTCACTCGAATATCATTCGCATACTCACATGGACAAATATGGACGACCATGGTCCCATTGTCGATCATCGAACGAATGGTTTCGTTCATGTCTTGGAGTTATTGAACCTATGGGGTCACAAGCTTATGGCAATCATGATCTGCTGAGTATTATTAGGACGGTACTCATGAGAATATATTTGTGAAATTATTTCATGAATATTTGGAATAGTTCCGAGAGAATCCGGAAGCGTTTCTTTTTTTGCAAGGAAAGAGTGAATATATTAGCTAGCAATATATTAGCCAAACTGCAGTTTTCACCTGCTCTCTACCTAGCTGTGCTAAGCCATGGCTCACAGAGTTGGCTTCGCGACTGATTTTGACTATCGAGACATCTCTTTCCTGAAGAAGTTCACGAATATTCTGGGCACGCGACGTATAGCGCGACATGTTGGGGGTGGAGGATTGCACCAGCGCAACAACTTCATCACAGTCCGTCTCCACGGACACCGAAAGTGGTGACCACTGGAGGGCAAGGGTCAGGCCCTCCTCCATTGTAGCAAGTTCCGCGTTCACGGCGTCTGCGCATCCAAAGAGGTACCCGCATGCAACAAAGATCGAGGATCCAACACAGTCACGAAGCGCCATGCCCGTTCCTGCTGACCCGTCTGGAATGAACGATCCATCCACATTGAGTTTGACCCGGTTCGCTGGTGGAGGTTCCCATTTTTGATGCACTTTTTGACGGCCATCCAACGAGTGGCGTGTAGTGGTGCAGCTCTGGACATAATCCACCACTTGCTTTCCCTTCTGAACATCAACAATAGGGTGGTGCTGAATAAGCAAGAGAGAGTTGAGGTAACTTGCCAGAAATTTTTTTTGAGCCTTGAGCCATTGGTGGGATTTTTTGGTGGGTGATTTCATTGTGGTAATGCCATACACGCCAAAGAATCATGAGAACCATAGCCCGCTGCTGCTCCGTCATTGCATGTAGAGCTTGCAATATCCATTTAGGCCCAGTTGGCTCAAAAACGCCTTCAGCAGGGAGGGTCCATTCTTGACGCATTGCTGCCCAGAGCTCACGCGCATGTGGGCATCGGAGTAGGGCATGGAAAGCATCTTCTGGTTCCTGTCCACACACAGTGCATGTGGGATCTTCCTCCATATCTCTTCTGCACATATTCTCCTGGGTAGCCAAAGCATTAGATGCAAGCTTCCATGAAAAAATCCGTACCTTAGGAGGGACTGGACATTGCCAAATGAGCTTCCAGTCAGGTCTGTAGCCACTCGGATTGTTGCTGGACGTGCCACTGCTTTTGTTACACATTTTTTCATCAAGAGCCATGCCGTACGCATTGCGCATGGTGAACATCCCTCGTTTCTCCGGGTGCCATGCAAGAAATTAATCTTCTTGATTCCGTGTTGATGGTTTAATTTTGATGATTTCTGCAACATCAACAGGTAGGAAGTGTTGGCGGACAAGGGCCATATTCCAGTTTCCATTGGGGCCGATGAAATCTGCCACCCATCTTAGCCGGCATCTCCCTCTAGCAGTGAAGGGATGCTCTGGTCGCCTCCATTCTAACTCTTTTGTTGTACTACTAAATCCAGTCATGTCAATCTTATCTTATCTTATATCTTATATCTTATATTTACTAATTGGAGGCATCATATGAGACACCACATTAATCCTTGAGATTAAGAAAATTTGGCCATCCGATTAATTTATGATGTATGTGTAGCCGTTGGATGAAATAGGAGTCCCACTCTCCTGTCCCACCTAGATGAGTCGTCCTTCCTATGGTCTCTCTCCGTTTCCTTCAGAAAAAAGAAAAAAAACTGATCCTGGATGTCATAGCATCCCACGTACATTATATATATAACTAATCTTAGGATGTTAATTGTAGGGCTTGGATAAAGAAACAATTATATAAACCCTTTTCCTGTGTATGCGCATTAATCGACGAGCAATCCCTAGGAAGTTACGTTCTGCGTAAGAGCTGAGAACTCTCTCCCTCGACCCCTCTTCTTCTCTTGCGAAAGCCGCCCTTCATTGCTTCACCGATGTCGCTGCTTGCCACCATTGGAGTTCTCAGAAGCAAGTCTTCTCCTCTACCCCCTCTCTCACCCCATGCAGCCTAATATTCTGCATGTGCGTCCGTCCGTCCTCCAATATACCGTCCTCTCAGCAAGGCCCGTTGGAGATGGCAGCTTCTTGGAGGTACAGGCTGTAGGTATGATTTCCCTCCATGCTCGATATCAACATATTTGGCTTTTGGAGTCCTTCGCATCCTGGCTCCCATAACACCAGCAGCACTATGTCTTTGTGTGCTCCCACGATTAGATTTGAATTCCAATCGATGACTATGCCAGATGTAGTGGAAACATGCTCTGCTAATATACTTCACAGCAACTTCAAGTATAGCTCTCTCATAATATCCTACAATGTTAATTCCCTCTTTTTTTTCTTCAGAAAATAACCATGGCGCGAGCCACTCACCTGAATATATTTATGCACTATGATCGAGCTGACAACAATTAGCCAGAAACTAACCCAAAGTGCAGGGATACAAGGTGATGAGACGCGGCCAGTACTGAGTATTTTATTGACAAATTACAGGTTCAGAGAAGATAGGTGAGGGCCCCAAGAGAGTAGGTCTGGTCGGTCGCTAGGTTTAAGACAGTACGACCAGGCCACCAGGTTGCTAGGCTTTGACATCACAGTCGATCCTTGGGGTTTGCATCTCATAGAAAACGTTCTTAATTTGATTAATACCTCTTAGTGAGATATTTTATTTTCCGTGACAATCTTATTTCATGGCGATCATTTTCACATTTGGACTAAAGTGGCATGCAAGTTACAGGCTTGTTCAGTACACATACCAATCAGACGTTAAGATTGCAAATCACATGTTAGTTAGAACTTAAAAGCCTAGGTGCGAGACTGTGATATAAATTTCTTTTCCTAGGTGTTGTGATGATACCATGTCTCTTTATTTAACACCCCGAGCTTCTACACTGATGCTATTAGCCAAGAAAAAGTTACCATATGCTGCTACTTCAGTCAGTTAAAACGTGATTTTTCATTCATATCTGAACACGTTTTGGGGGAGTGAAAACTGTTAATAGTTTGGATTTTTTTACTACATTGCAAAAGTGGTTCCATCGGGAAGTTTAATTTAACATATGAACTTGGTTGACCCGTCCACCTCATAAGGAAAGCTTGCATATATGCATTTGCATGGTCGGTTTACTGTTTGAAATATGTAGATCAATTCACAGTCCAGGTTAAGATGTCCATGCATATGATGATTTAGTCCACATGAATGCCATTGTTTTTTGTTGTTAATGATATTATTGTAGTATCATTTAAACATGCTTCATCGTAAACTAATATGTTATTTCTTAGTGAACAAACAGAGAAATATTTATGGATTCAGACTTGGTGGTGGCCTGCAATAAGGAAAACATACACATTGTTGGCTTAATTAGTTGTTTCCATGTATTTGATACAGACGCGTTGAATTTTACTAACACTTATTTGTAGCTTTCCCATATCAAGATTATGTCTATGCAGTCCATGTTTTCTCCAATATTACAATTGGCCCTATTGCCATACAGGCGAGTGTCTCTTTTCTGCTCTATCTGAACATATTGTATCTATTCTGTCCTTTACATCCTGCATACTTTTGACTGTTGCAGCAGCAGTTCTCATTCCGTGATACCATTGCTTATAAAACTTAATGGTTCACACCGTCTTCTTAATTTTGTATCCTCTATGGGAAAAGCTTTGGTAAATGTAATACTGGTATACTTGTGATAGATGATTGTTGTATGCTGCTACTTTTGTTTTTAGTGACATAAAAGAACCAGCAACAAATATTCATTCATGGTTTATTGGTTCCATATTCAGATTCTAAATAACTTCTGTGGAAGGAACAAGTTCCATTTGCTGCCGAGGAATAAATCACACATAACTTACGGATTTGCAAGTCATAAGAAGTGTTGCTCTAACTATCATCTAACCTGATTAGCTTCAAGCTGCAAAACACAGTTTACGTGAAGGCTGCATGCATGTCTCCCCTATCTTTTTTCCATGCTACCAACAATACCTTTTAAGGTATATTGATTCTGATGTGTGATAGACCAATGGCCTGTATTACATATAATCAGCTATCGCAACTTCAGACCACAACTTTTGCTTCTCTAACATCTGTTCGTTGTTTGCTTTATCTGGAGCTTAGCATTCATGGCTACCGTACAGTATTATAGATTATGTGGTGCAACAAAATAGGATAAGTTGCACCACATAGGATAAGTTGCACCACAACGTTTCCTTCTGTTTAACGGTAGTTTCATAAGTTTATATAGCTATAACTGAATGAACTGTGAGAAGGCAGTGCCCTCACATATGGATTTCGGTGCAATATTTGGCAGCTCATATTAATTGTTGTTGTAGCTGGATACTTGCTACCCGTGCACATATATATGCTAAATATTGTTGCATGTTGAACTTCAATGAAAGTGGTAAGAAGAAGATATAAGAATGTAAATCTTCATACTTTAACTGACTTCCAAATTTGTATTTATGGTCATGGCCTATTCAATACTACAATGCTATAGTAAATGTAGCTTTGGTTGTAGGTACATAATTTCAAATCTCTCTCACTAGATCCCATGACACGGTAATCTTCCTCACCACCTCCTTTTAATCATGTTTTAAGTGTTGTGGAGTCTGACTAAAAAAAGGAAAGTGTGGGCACCGAAGATATGTAAGCTACATAAATGCTCGAAGAATTTGATTACATTGGTGGTTCTTCTAAAGGTATGCATGCCACTTAACAGGTGTGATTTTAAAGCTACTATTACACATGGAAGACAACATATATAGTACATAACTACATTTAAAAATGCCGGTAATTTATGTTTGTGACTCCCCAAGTCCGAGTATTTATGCACATTTATGCAGCAAAAAACAGAAGATACATGGTGTGCTGAAAATAATGTTCAGGTTTCATCTCAAGTGGTAGTATGATGGACTCAAGTTTACGGTGCTCCACTATTTTCATTTCAAGCTTTCCTATTTGCCATGTTTTTTTTGCGTATTTGCATACTTATTAAGGCCCATACAATACACAAAATAGGATAAGTTTGGATGTCAAATTCTCCATTAGAATGTTGCCTACAGGGACATAAGAAATCTATTTTCAATTTTAATAGGACCAGATTCTAATTGGTGCATTAGTGCAACTATGAAGATGTTGTTATTTGCGGTTTGGCGAGTCGCATACATATATTTTGATCCATGAATTACTTATCTATTTCCACAATGATTGATCAAAGTCAAATTATTCATTATAATTGTTCTTGCAATTGTCCAACCAACATATTTTCGATTGGCAATAGTTCTCATGCAAAATTTTAATATATTTCCCTGGCAAGAAAAACAAAGGATGTGTAAAAATTAGTATATAATAAATGCTATCAATACTTTATTTTTATATGTTTTTGAATAACTAGCCCATGCAGTGGCACGGGTTAATGACTAGTGTATCTAATGCATATTTCCTTTTTGGCCTTCGACAAAACTACATAAGCAACACATGCATGTCAACACATCTATTATATTTTCCTTTTTGGTTTATTATTTCTCCGTCTCTTCTAGTTGTCCTTTCTATATAGCTTCTCTATGTATGGAGTTTGTGCCCACCTTTTTATTAATCTGTACATGTTTCTTACTCCTATGTCCATATCGGAAATATTAGTGCTTTATCTTCAAATAATATTTTGCATGTGTAGTTTGCTACTGATTAAGGTTTTTAAGTCCCTTCTGATTAAGGTAATATACACATGATTTTTTTCTTTGTCCTTTTTCCAACTGGAACTAATCTGTTACATTCACGATTCTGCAGCCAACTACTAATCCTGCTTGCTTGATCTTTCTCAGTCCAGCTCTTATCTTATATATTCAATTTATTTAATATTATTAACTAAATCTTTGTCGCTACAATTAGGACGCATCAACACAATTAGCGGATAATATTATAGCTTATCTAGAGTATCGCGAGGGCTTAAAAAAAGTGTATGTACCATGGAGTTTCATAATAGTCTTCCTACACTTTTTCTGACATTTAAGGGTTGCAAGTACTATCATTTTAGAAATGACCCAATTCAGCAACGTCATTCTTTGCATTTCCTTAGTGGTACTACTTTTATAAATGTCCAGTTTTTACTTTAATGTAAACTGGCTATGATGTTCCCTTGGCGCAAAAGAAAAAAGTATGGCCATATATTTTTTGAGTACAAAATCATCTTATCTAGAGCCCACATTTTCTCTTGTTTGACATCGCTAATTAGATTACGTTGGGCGGCTGGTTTTAGATTATTTTTTTGTGTTGGGGTGGAGCTTTAAAAATATTTTCTTGCCATGGCGTTTTATAGTTATAGGCCGCTTAACAGGTTTATCTATTTCCAAGTTCGGTTGGGTTTGAGCTTTAAAAGTGCATGTCCCTTGAGTAGGGCGTTTCCGTGCCTAGGATCATCTACACCCGGTTAGAAAAACAAATCGTAAAATATTCAAAACCAATTCAAAAAATCCTAATTTATTTTTGTGTGGTTGAAAATTTGATGTGTGAGACAAGCTCCAAATTTCATGTCATTTGGAAATCTGAGCAACTCTCGACAAAAAAGACAAATCGGGTCAAAATAGTACATGAACAGTAAACATTTATATAGACCCCCAATTTGTCTTTTTTTCCGAGAGCTTCTCAGATGTCCAAATGACTTGAAATTTAGAGTGGGTGTCATGCATCAAACTGTCTACCACACAAATTTTTTGAATTTTTATAGTATTTGTTTTGTTTTTTTCGTAAGCACGGGTGCAGAGATAGATTTTCGATGTCCTTGTCCTTGTTGTAGGTGCATCCAAACATTTGGTTAACTCTTTCTTTTAACCGGATGATTAAAATATCCTTCTTGCATGTAGATATCGTGATGAATCATGACTCTATCTTTCCTGTACCACATATATTAGTTGATATTTTTTAATCTGTCAACTTCGGCACTTTGGCCTATGTTTACGTTTCCGATTCCCCTTCTAACTGTTATTTTTATCTTTTTTGGTTATAGTTGCCTTATTATGTATACATGTGACAGTTCAATGCCCTCGTTGATACATCTTAATATGTTACGTATTTTTTCTTAAATCTCGGTCATTATTATTTTGATCAAACGGTGTAAATAATATTAGCATATGTGGACAAATGTGATGGCTCGTTTGACTCTTATGTTAATTATATAAAGATAGATGATCATAGTGATGACTCAAGAGGATAGCAATGCATCCGAGGTTTTGTGAAGTATCGCAAAGTGAAAGGGAACATCACATGATAACCAAAGGTTCACTCGAATATCATTCGCATACTCACATGGACAAATATGGATGACCATGGTCCCGTTGTCGGTCATTGAACAAACGGTTTCGTTCATGTCTTTGAGTTATCGAGCATATGGGGAGCTTGTTGCAATCACGATATACTGACTCTTATAAGAAGGGGAGTCAGAAGAATATATTTGTGAAATTATTTCATGAATATTCGGAATAGTTTCGAGAGGATCCGGTAGCGTTTCGGGTTCATTGGAAGGGTTTCGATGAGTATCGGGTAATACCAATAAAACATATGTAGGTGGAAAAAGTTTCTAAAGATGTAATATATATATATATATATATATATATATATATATATATATATATATATATATATATATATAAACACTATTCTGATCACGGGATCAGAATAATATTCTGATCACAACCTGAACTGCCGGAGTAACGCGCCTGACCTTCTCTGTGAACTAGGTTGAACTTCCCGCAACATTGCCCAAATAGGGCTTGCTATATATCGTTGGAAAGCTATGGACACCAATATCATGACCCAACTTAATTTTTTGGCAAAATATAAGCGGTTTAAGAGCAGTTTTAAAAACCGTTTTTTCTTCGCACAAAAAACGTGAATCGTATTTTCGATCGCATTTCTAAACCGTTTATCAGAATGAGGCATATAATATGGCGTTGGAAAGTTGCTGCAAAGTCGCTCCTTCCACCTGTTGAAAGTTTTTTTCTAAACGTAAATCGAACAGCTGAGTTCGTTTTTTCGATGTCATTTCTAAACGGCTAATCCAATGAAGGCATATGATATGGCGTTGGAAAGCTTCTGAAAATGCGCTACTTTTTATTCTTGAAAGTTTTTTTCTAATTTTGAATGGTTTAAGAGTAATTTAGAAAATGGTCCGAGTCGTACCGAGTTCGTATTTTCGAGCTAATTTTTTAACCGTGCGTCCGAATGCAGCAAACGATATGGCGTTGGAAAGCTTGAACAAATGTGAAACTTTTTGGTATGTATTGTTTCTCCCAATTCTTTACGGTTTTAAGTCAGTTTTGAAAATGAAGAAAATGTATTTTCGCCGTAATTTCTACGAACTTTATCGGAATTGGGTAAATAATATACCGTTGAATAGCTACAGAAAATGCGAAACTTTTTCATGTTGATGGTTTTCTCTGATTTCTAGTCGTTTTCAAGTAATTCCAAAAACGGCGGGATCATTCGTTCTGCCTCTACCGCGAAACAGATTCTTCGAAAATGCACCGCATGAAGAATCTGAACTTCTCGGTGCGTGTACCTGAACTTCACTCTGTTTTTCACGTGATTTTTTTCCTCGTAGATCTTCATCCACTGCTCGTAGTTCTCCATCCCACTCACGGGAATTGAGCGGGTGATATACCGATGGAAAGCTGCTGTAAACACGCAACTTTCCCATGTTGATCATTTTTTCATACCCGCGACGATTTTGAAAGTTTTTCATCTGAAATTCATTCAGCATAGTAGTTGAACTTCATGCTATTTTCACGTTGAACTTCTGTGACGTATTTTTGTTTGTACACGCGCCTGAACTTCCCTCTGTACGAACTCGGCCTTTATCGGAATTTTGAAAACCATTTTTTCTTCATACAAAAAACGTGGATCGTATTTTCGATTGCATTTCTAAACCGTTTAGCAAATAAATACTCGTTTTAGATAGGAATCTCGCTCATATGCGGATTTTGCACTCAGGTCGTGAAGAACTCGCGTTTTTTGCGATTTCACTGCCTGAGTTGTTCGACCTGAACTTCCCCCTGTGCTAGGTTGAACCTCCCGCAACATTGCCCAAATAGGGCCTGCTATATACCGTTGGAAAGCTATGGACACGAGTATCATGACCCAAGTTAAATTTTTCGCAAAATGTAAGCGGTTTAAGAGCAGTTTTGAAAACCATTTTTTCTTCACACAAAAACGTGAATCGTAATGTCGATCGCATTTCTAAACCGTTTATCAGAATGAGGCATATAATATGGCGTTGGTAAGCTGCTGCAAAACCGCTCCTTCCACATGTTGAAAGTTTGTTCTAATTCCTTATGGTTAAAGAGTAAATTGAAAAAACGTAAATTTTCGTAAACCGAACAGCTGAGTTTGTTTCTTCGATGTCATTTGTAAACGGCTAATCCAATGGAGGCATATGATATGGCGTTGAAAAGCTTATGAAAATGCGCTACTCTTTCATCATTAAAGTTTTTTTCTAAGTTTGAATGGTTTCAGAGTAATTTAGAAAATGGTCCAAGTCCTACCGAGTTTGTATTTTCAAGCTAATTTTTTAACTGTAGGTCCGAATGCAACAAATGATACGGCATTGGAAAGAATGAGGAAATGCGAAACTTTTATATATATATTGTTTCTCTCAATTCCTTACTGTTTTAAGTCGATTTTAAAAATGGCTAAAAAAGTATTTTTGCCGTAATTTCTACAAACTTTATCAGAATTGGACAAATAATACACCGCTGAAAAGCTACGGAAAATGCGAAACTTTTTCCTCTTGATGATTTTGTCTGATTCATAGCCGTTTTCAAGAAATTTCGAAAACGGCGGGATCATTCGTTCTGCCTTTATCGCGAAACAAATTTTTCGAAAATGCATCGCGTGAAGAACTTGAACTTCTCAGTGCGCGTAACTGAACTTCACTCTATTTTTCACGTGCTATTTTTTATCCTAGCTCTCCATCCACTCACAGGAACACTCACCGGAACACTCATCGGAACTTCACTCTGTTGAACTCCTGCTGTTTTCACGTTGAACTTCTACGATGTATTTTCGTTTGTAATTTTCTCATCCATTTCGCCAGTGTTACACAAATGATATTCTTTTAGTACAAACCTCTCTCACAATATTTTTTTTAACTTTCTCTGACGGAAGACTTGAACTTATAACACCAAAACATTTAGTATTTGCTTTTTTATTCCTTTTTAATACAAAATGCACACCGTGTAGCACGTGAACTTCTGATAGTTATCAATCTAAACTTCTCTCAGTTACGTGAAAATATCTGAGTTTTTTATGAATGTTTAATCTGATTTTCCTAATCCTTTTTTATGAATTTTTTCAGAGCTCTATTTTTAAATGTTGAACTTCTTATTATTTTATTTTTGAACTTCTTATTTCCATTCTTTAATAACAAGGGAAACCTGAGTTTTCTATAATCATCGAAATTTTCCATCTTTTTAATATGGACTTCCTGGGTTTTTTTCTTAATCTTTTTTATGAAATTTTGAAGCGCTCTATTTTAAAAATTTGAACTTCTTGTTTTCCATTCTTTAATAACGAGGGAAATCTGAGTTTTCTATAATCATCGATCTTCTCCATCTTTTTAATTTGGACTTCCTGGTTTTTTTCTTAATCTTTTTTTGTGAAATTTTGAAGCGCTCTATTTTTAAAAGTTGAACTTCTTGTTATTTAATTTTTGAACTTCTTGTTTTCCATTATTTAATAATGTCGGAAATCTGAGTTTTCTATAATCATCGAACTTCTCCATCTTTTTAATTTGGATTTCCTAGTATTTTTCTTAATCTTATTTATGAAATTTTGAAGCGCTCTATTTTAAAAAGTTGAACTTCTTATTTTTTTAATTTTTGAACTTCTTGTTTTCCATTGTTTAATAACGAGGGAAATCTGAGTTTTCTATAATCATCGAACTTCTCCATCTTTTTAATTTGGACTTCTGGTTTTATTTCTTTTAGTAACGAAAAAATCCTACTTTTTGATAGACATCGAGCCGCTCCGTTTTTAAATATGAACTTATAGGTTTATTTTAATAGAACTTCTTCATTATTTCGAATAGAACTTATTGGTCTTATTCTTTAGTGACCGGAAAAATTGAGTTTTCAAATAAGTATTAAACTGCTCTTCTTTTAAAAATTGAACTTCTTGGTTTTATTATTTAGTAACAAGAAAAATTGAGTTTTTAATATGCATTGACCTACTTCATTTTTTTTTAAATTGAACTTCTTGGTTTTGATCTTTAGTATTGGGGAAAATATGAGTTTTTTTAATTTGAACTTCTTGGTTTTTATTTGAATTTTCTTTAGTTTTTCCTTTTTATTTAGGTTTGAAGTTCTTCATTTTATTCTTTAGTAAGGAGAAAAAATCTGACTTTTTTTAACCTTCGTACTTCTCTCTTTTTTTACTTTGAACTTCTTAGAAATAAATATGTTTTTTAAGAAACTTGATAGAACCAATTTTTGTTCAAATGTTTGAACGGATCTCTATAAAAAAATTTGAACTTCTTGGCTTTTACTCTTTAGGCATGGGATAAATATGTTTTTGTACAAAGTTCGAATTGCTCTGCTAATTTAATTTGAACTTATTTGTTTTTGCTCCCCCGAGCACAAAATTGAGTTTTTTATAAACTTTGACCTTCTCTATTATATTTAATTTGAACTTCTTAGTTTTATTCTTAGGAAAATTTTGGTTCTTTTAATCTGTTTTTATAAAAAAAATTGGACTTATTTCATTTTTTAATTGGTCCTTCTTTGATTTTGTAATAAACATTAAAATTCTTGATTTTCTTAATATAAACCTCTATATTTTGAAGAAAACAAGAAAATTCCATTTTTCTATAAATTTTGAACTACTCTCTTTTTTTGGTTTGAACTCCTTGGTTAATTATTAAGAGGAGGAAAATCCTAGTTTGATATAAATACTAAACCGCTTTGTTATCTAAATTTGAACTTTCGTGTTTTTAAAGAAACAAAGAAAACTCGTTATATATATATAATATGTACTGCTCTATTTATTTTATTTGACCTTCTTGATTTTCTAATAAACAATGAACTTCTTCGTTATTTAAATTTGAACTTCTAAATTTTCTTGTATCGATGAAAACCTATTTTTTATAATCCTTTTGGACTGCTTTGTTTTTTAGTTTAACCTTTTTGGTTTTGTAATAAACAGTGAAATTCTCTACCTTTAACTTTGAACCTCTGGTTCTTTTTTTGAAATGGTGACAATCCTTTCTCATATATTTTTTACAAACAAGGAAGGGAGTGCTAGTGAGGGGTGGCGTCGATGGTCGGGGAGGGGGATGAGGGGCGGCGCCGATAGTTGCGGAAGTAATCTTCTCTTTTTTTAATTGGATAAATCCTTTTTTGTACACATTGAAGTTCTTTATTATTTTTTATTTGATGTTATTCTATTTTTTACGAACATGAAAAACTAATCTTTTTAAAATAAACGTCGGACTGCTTTGTGTTTTTAGTTTAGTCTTCTTGGTTTGTTTTTTAGAAACATAGAATATCCTAAAATATGTATGTGTACATCAAACTGCTCTATTTTAAGTCTGGTCAACTGAATATATTTTTAAGTCTGTCATAATTGAACATTAACATGTTTATTTTATTTTACAGTATCAGTACAGTGTTAGTAGTAGTCCCGGAAGACACGATGACAACGATTATAATAAACTCACAAGTAAAGAACACTCGCATCTCCCATCCTGGTACGTCTAACTCAGTCAAACCCACAAGCTCTATGTAACGCCTCACACTGGCACTTCTAGCTAACACAAACATGACCTGCTTAGCTTGGTTAACAACCACTAGGCTATGCCAAAATCAGCCAGTGCGCAGCTAGCTCCTGCCTCCAGCTACTTCCCTGGAGCACTGCGTGAGGCGATCGAATGCATCAAGCACGTACCGCAAACATATTACGCATGGATCGAGTACAACTTTATTAACGGCGATGGCAACCATGGACGGTGGAAGAAAGACGATTGGCACGACCTGTAGGAGTCGTCCTGCTGGTGTAGTACAATGTGGACTTCGGCAACGCCATTCATATGGTCGGGAAGTAGCAACGGCCGGTGGAGACGTGGCAGAAGGGAAGGTCGCAGGCTGGAGGCGCGACGCTGGGAGCTTGCTTGCTGGAGCAGCGGGAGAAAGAGGTATGTTGCAGGGCGGCCGTCCGCGTTTATGCATCAGGGAAAGGGGCCATAGCTGCGGGTGAGAAAGCAATGTTCATAAACATGCTGCTCATTCACTGAAATCGATGGAACTATTCTAGTCTGATACTTCACAAATTTTAAATATAAGCAGAGTTTTTGCCACAACTTACCTTGTGGAAAATCACTAGATCCCAGATTGCACGACTTCTTTCTTTATCATATCTGAACTTCAGATTAGTGCCTCCCCATTTTTTGCTCTGGCACGCTGTACAATCTTCAGATAGTACATTAGAGAGCAGGAGCACAGTACACAACATTGGACGCGAGTAGCAGCAAGCTTTTCCATCAATTAGGAAATTGATGAAAAGAACGAAAGAACACTTACTTGATAAACAAGAAACATGGTGAAAAAATTCAGCAGAAAAAATACAACTCTAATCTCAGTTTTTCACATTCTACACGGTTAATTCTTTTTTAACAACATACATATAAAATTAATTAACGAGTCAAAACTCGGAAAGGGACTCTCTTTTATGCAGATGTAGACCCAATCATTCATGATTCTTCTTTAACATACTATAAGATGAACAACAGAGAAGCATCCATACCAATAATACTGACTTGCAAACAATATTGTAGAAACAAACATCAGAGTTATCGTTGCTTGAGCAAGTAGAGCTAAGGCAGCCATGGAATTAGTAGTCGAGGAGCATCCATTTTTTCTATGGCCTAATGTTGTCAGTCCAAGCACGCACATAATCGATGAAATTGATTTCAAGGTCCAAGTGCAGCAGCCTATGGCAAAGCTAGCAAATAACAACAACTTCAACCAGCAAAAGGGCACAACATAGAGCAACCGTAGTAGTGCAGCAGGAAGATTTACATGGAGCAGCAGAGGTTCACATGTTCAAGCAAGGGACGACGGGGAAGGTCGATCAGAGGTGCCAGAGCAGGTCACGTACTAGAGATGCGGCAGGAGGCAGATGGAAACACCTCGATCAGTTAGTAGATGAACTTCTAAAGTATAGCAATGTTGAACTGCAAAAAAAGTGGCTCCAGAAGCCCCATGACGAATTAGACCACACGGTTGGGGCTCCATCTATCTCCTACATCACCGGACGAGCTCTGGCCATGAGGAAGAACACAACCGGTTCTAACCATGAACTTGACCATAGCCTTTTGCATCAGAAAGAATAAAAGAGCATGAGCAGAGAAGACACAGGCACCGTCGTGCGTCGCTGGTCGCGTCGTGCTACCAGGATCCTGCTCCGGTGCGATGAGAGAGGTCGGGGATAGGGGGAGCGGTGCCCAGCGGCGGTAATGGAGTTGGCCGGAGGCTGGGGGCGGGTGGCCGGACGGAGGGCGGGGCGCGCTGCGGCCTGCCGGAGGGGAACGCAGGCGGTGGGGCGGTCGCCGAAAGGAAACACGGGGGCGTGCGACCCAGGAGGCGGTCGACCCAGTCGTCGCTGAGGGCGGGGCACGCTGCGGCCTGCCGGAGAGGAACGCGGGCAGCGGGGCGGTCACCGGAAGGAAACGCGTGGGCGCGCGACCGGGGAGGCGGTCGACCCCGTCGCCATTGGGGACGTTTCGGTGGCTGGTGTTGACGGGGGCGGCAGCGGGGGGTGCCGGAGGGTGCGAGAGAGGTGGGGCGGGGCACCTACGACGGGGGATAGGGTCCGGGGCGGGGCGGATCACTGGCGGGGGTGGGGGAGGGGGTCGCCGATGGGTGGGTGGGGGTTGGGGATCCAGGCGAGGGAGGTGGGGATCGAGGCGCAGGAGGTGCAGGACACGCAATGGTTTTTTTTCGGTGGAGTTCGGGAACACCACCGCGGCTCCTCTATATACAGGGAGGTGTGATCCAAATAACTATTCTAATCCTGGGATTAGAATAGTGTTGTCCTATATATATATATATATATATATATATGATCTAGAAGTATTTGGAACATTTTATATTTAATTTAAGTGTTAACGGGACTTAAAAGGCCAAGAGATGGAAGGCAACTTGGGCCAAAAAGGCCCAAGTGGGAAACTGCCTCCTTGCCTAAAGAAGGAGGCCGAATTGGGAGAGGGGAGGAATCAGACTCCTCCTCCCAGGCCGGCACACTTTCCCCCTTGGTGGCGGCGCTCCCTCTCCCCTCTATCCTATATATACACGAGGATTTGTGCTCTTTATAATACACAAGTTTTGGAGCCTCCTCTAGTTCTTCTAGTTCTTCTAGTTCTAGTTCTAGTTGGTCCCAGTTGACTAATTAAAGGTAGGATAGTCCTGTTGTCCTCATAATTAGAAGCCATTTGTGGTTCTAATCTCCTCCCTTTAATTCTCCAGCGATGATTAGTTCTGGACGGCGAAGCGCTGCTGGATCTTGCAACCAAGTAGAGAGGCCGTGCTTTCGGTCTTAGGTTCGAGGGACTGTTCGTGGGCACTACGAGGGCTCGTCATCGACGGTATGAGGGTTTTCAAGTAAGATCTACACCGACACGTTCTTCTTCCATTGTAACTCGGAGACGGTAACGATCATGATCTCAACCCATTATGCATCTTCATATGGATCTTGGGTGATTGTGGGAGCAAATTTTTTGGTTTCTACTACGTTTCCGAACAAAGCAAACATTAATTAGGTATATTCGGTACTTCCAGTACATAAATATTTGGTCAGCAGAGGTTACGCACGTGCCAAGATGAACACCTTGTATTACATGACCTGTACTATGATGTCACATATTCCTAGTATAGTCTGTGTATTTGTCTCAATTCCTTAAATTATTAGCAGTGGCGGGCTTCGAGAAGTGCTCGCCACCAAGAGTTTGCGCCGTCAGCGCCTTTAGTGGTCATAACTAGTGACGGGACCTACAGCATGCTCGCCTCTACTTGATTTGTACCATTGGCGGACGGGCGCCTGCCACTGATGCCGTGTTAGCAGTGGCAGGAGGTCAGTGGCGGGCGCCCTTGAGAGCCTTGCCCACTAGTACTGGGCTTTTTGCGTGCACTACTGCTAGGCATTCTTGCAGTAGTGGATTCTGTCGTAGGAAACGTGCGCGATGGATGATGTGTGATGAATGACTCATCCCACACGTTCCTTGTAATACATCATGTATGATGAATGACAGATCCCACATGATTGGGCGTCTCCAATAGTGCGTGATAAGCGGTCCGAAAACAAAAGTTTCTACCAGAAAAAATTTGCTGGATGGAAGATAAATCTCACATGTGTTATTCTTGCTGACCGTGTGTGATAGATCAACACTTTGCATAACTTTAATTCCGGGAAAATTGTGTGCGATAGGTAGGCCTATCTCACATGTTTTATTCTTGCCGATCGTTTGCGGTAGCTCAATTCCTTCACACACATTTACTTTCGGGTGTATCGTTAGCGATTGGGGCCTTATCCCACATGGTTATCCATTAGCTTGTGCGAAGCACTCCCCCTATTGCACAACAGGATTAATTCATTGCTTAAGGTTTAGTTTTAGTCAAGTACAATGGGGTAGGAATGCAGTCCCCTTTCATTACATGTATATGGAGTGATATAGGTACAAGTAAGCTGGTGTGAACACTAGTCTTTTTTTCATTTTTGGAGAGCAATAAAAGTGTCTTTTTTTCATTTTTGGAGAGTAATTAGAGGCATGCCTGGCACCTTCTTTTTGTTTAAGTTCTTCCAAAAATACCAGGCCAACGCACGAAATCCATAGTAAGTATTCACCCGGCAAACGTTGTTTTGGAAAGTACTAATAAATAATCCCAATTGCTACAGGGCATGCATTGATGTTGGTAATTTTGGTAGGGATTAATCGTCAAAATGTCGTACGTTTTCACACACACCAGAATAGATTGGATTGCAAAGTTTGAAACATTTGCTGATTTGCAAGCGGGAAAAGACCCGCCGAGAGAATATGTGTGTGTATATATAGTCAACCGATCCATCCAGCACAAGCACACACAACACAAAGCATACGAGCGTATAGCCAACCGATCCACCCAGCACACAAGCCTTGCCAGCTCCACGAGAAAAACACCACGCTCGTCAATCCACCGCCGCTAGCTGCTGCCAGATATGGCCGGGTACTGCTCCATCTCCATCCTCCCCGATGACCTCATCCGGGAGATCAGCCAATGCTTCCTGGCGACGAACGATCTTGACGCCTACGTCGACTTCCGGGCCGCCTGCCGCGATTGGTGCCGTGTCATCCCCAACCCCAGGGCGGATGCCACGGACCCAAAATTCATTCCGACCAAGTGGATCATGGCAAGGCACTCCCTCTTCGAGGACGGAAAGGTCACCTTCGTCAACCTCAGCACCGGGCGCTCCATAAGGACATCTCCCTCCTGCTCGGTAGATACTTCTTCATCGGCGTCGCTGCAGGCGGGCTCCTCGTGCTCGGGGAGCAAAAGCATCCATACCAAACTCGGGTGGTCAACCCATTCACCGGCGCAATGGTCCACTTCGAGGCGGGGATACCCTGGGACAAGGTGGAGGCAGTTGCCGTGACCTTGTCCCCTATGAGGGTGTTCGCCCGCAGCCCGCAAAGGAACTCCGTCAGGTGGATCGACGAGACTACAGAGGAAAGTATGTCCGGTTGGGGATTTCATGATAAATGGTTCGGGGCGTCTCAGGGATGCCTCGTCGGCATGACGCCCTTTGCCGGCGACCTGTACACCACTGACGTCGATGGGTCCATCATCTCGGCAACCGATGCCGCCGCTGCAGAGAAAGATCAACGTCAACAACTTCCAGCCATTCTGAGCCTTGAGTCTTACGCACAGGAATGTCATGGCAATTACTTTTACCTGGTGGAGTCGGAGGGGGAGCTGCTGTTCGTGATGGAGTGCAGGCTGCCGTTCTACAATGGTGGCCCGCTGGTGTACAAGGTCGACGCCGTGAACAAGGTACTTGTGCCGGTCTGGAGCCTCGGCAGCCAAGCCCTGTTCGTGAGCAAGTACCGGTGCCTCTCTGTTGACGCCAGCAAGCTAGAGACGGTGGAGGAAGGAAGCATCTACTATGCAGATTACTCCATGATTATAGCTTATGATTATGAGATTTTTCCGGATGATGGTTGGGTAGAAAAGCAGCCCAAAAATGTTGTTCAATTTCACCCAAACCATGAAGATTATAACCGCCCTTTCAGTCTCGCCCAGATCTTGGTGGATTATTGCAGGACTGCCGAGCACGAGTAGTCTGAAGAGGACAACGAATACATGCTGCCGCCTTCTAGTGCCGGTAGTTTCATTGAAGAGGACAACGAATTGGACTGATTGTCGTGGTTGATGAATCGACAAAACTAGTACTTTCTCTAGTGCTTTGTATGAGATCTATAATTTGTAATCGTCGTTTTGTTAATTTTGATCAAACATATATAGGTTTCTGCTTTTGGCATTTTCTCTGTACAAAGCACATCACCGTTAATTTGCTGTAAATGCGAGAAGTGGCAGAATTACCATTCGAAAGCTGTGCTTGCTCATATCTTAAATTAGACGTATCATTTAGATAGTTGAGCAGTGAAAATGCACTCTGTATTGATTCAGTCATTGCCGGTACAACTTATACACAAGAGAGTCATAACTAAGCGCCTGAGAGAAGCGGCACGCAGGCCAGGGCGTGAGTCACGATCCTATATACATGGAAACAGTACATGTACACATATAACAGGTTACACAGGTATAATACATGCTAACACCCCCCCCCCCTCTCAGCCGGGACTCCATTCGGTTGGATGTTGAGGCTGGCTCGAAACTCATGGAATACCTGTGAAGGAAGGCCCTTGGTGAACAAGTCGGCAAACTGAGAACTTGATGGGACATGGAGCACGCGAGCTTCACCAAGTGCTACACGGTCGCGGACGAAATGGAGATCAATCTCAATATGTTTCGTGCGCTGGTGCTGGACGGGATCGGTGGCAATGTACGAGGCGCTGATGTTGTCACAATAAACCACCGTCACCTAAGTGGGAGGCCGCCAGAGTTCATGGAGGAGCTGCCGCAGCCAACATGACTTGGCGACGTAGTTGGCCACACCGCCATATTCGGCCTCGGCACTCGAGCGGGACACGTTGGCTTGGCGTTTGTAAGACCAGGACAGCAAGTTATGCCCGAGGAAGACGCAAAACCTGGATGTGGATTTGCGTGTGTCCGGGCAACCAGCCCAGTCAGCATCGGTGTATGCCACGAGATCATGCGAGGAGGACTTATAGAGCTGCAAGCCGAAGTGTGATGTACCACGTAGATAGTGAAGAATGCGTTTGATGAGTTGCATGTGGCAGTCACGTGGTGCATGCATGAAGAGACACACTTGTTGAACCGCATAAGAGAGATCTGGCCGAGTGAGTGTAAGGTATTGGAGAGCTCCAGCAAGGCTGCGGTAGAGAGTGGGATTGGCCAAGAGGGCCCCATCACTAGCGGACAGTTTGGACTGTCTGTCGACGGGGGTGGAGACAGGCTTGCAGTTGAGCATGTGAGCACGGTCGAGAATTTCAAGGGCATATTGTTGCTGACACAAGAAGAGGCCAGAGGTGTTGGGAGTGACGTTAATGCCCAAGAAATGGTGAAGGTCACTGAGATCGGTCATGGAGAACTCGTGTTTGAGGGCATGGATGACACGATAGAGTGTTTGGGGTGTGCCTGGCGGTGAGGATGATATCATCCACATAGACTAGGAGATAGGCAATGGAGGAGCCATGGTGGAGGATGAAGAGGGAAGAGTCGCTCTTCGATGCGGTAAACCCGAGGGACAAGAGGAATGATCGAAAGCGGTGGAACCAAGTGCGGGGAGCTTGCTTTAAGCCATAAAGAGATTTATGAAGAAGGCACACATGGTTAGGGTGTGAGGCGTCCACAAATCAAGCAGGTTAAGCACAATAGACAGTTTCTTTGAGATCACCATGGAGGAAGGCATTCTTGACATCGAGTTGGTGGATAGGCCAGGAGCTGGAGGTAGCAATGCTGAGTATAGTACGGATGGTGGCTGGTTTAATCACCGGATTGAACGTCTCATCATAATCAATGCCCTCGCGTTGAGTGAAGCCGCGAACCACCCAACGGGCCTTATAATGCGCCAAGGTACCGTGGGTGTTGAACTTGTGGCGGAATATCCACTTGCCAGTTACCACATTGACACCTGCAGGTTACGAAACCAAAGACCAAGTCAAATTCTTAAGTAAAGCATCATATTCCTCATACATTGCATGTTGCCAATTGGGATCTTTGATAGCGGATCGGTATGTAGGAGGGATAGGTGAGATGGAGGTAGGCGTGGTGATGGTGAGAAAAAGGCGTTTGGGCTGGCAAAAACCAGACTTGGCCCGGGTCTGCATTTTGTGTGAATTATGAGGAGGTTTGATGGGTAGTGCCCGAGGGGGCAGACGTGGCTGTGTGGGAGTGGATGGCGCGGAATCAGAGGAGGATGGCGTGGGGTCCGGGACAGAGGTGGAAGGCGCATGATCCGAGGGAGATCCGCGGGTAGGTGGAGCTGACGCGGCGGATTCGGTGGCGCAGCCCGAGATAGTGCGTGGGGACGGCATGGGGAACGAGGATGATTCGGGGGACGGGTGCGAGCCAGCGGGCGAGCGGCGCGTGGGAGGTGGACCAGGGCTAGGTGGCAGCTGGCGCGGTGGGACTGGCGTGCATGGCAGAGTCCCATCGATGCATGTTGGTGGCCTATCTGTGTGGGTGGACCGGGACAGGTACGAGGTGGGGGGGGGGGGAATCTGGCAGTTGGAGGAGTGGGATTGGCGCTGGATTTGCTGTGGTAGATTGCCGTGAGGGTGAGCGTGTGGGCGGTAACCCTTGTTCTCTAGGGGTAGCTGAGGAAGACGCATTGAGTGGAGCGGGAAGAGAGTTTGTGGCCGCTCGTGGCGTAAAGATTGGGGTAACAAAGACAGCCAAACACGCGAAGATGATCGTAGGAGGGAATAGTGCCATGCAACATGTAGTAGGGGGTATAACCGTGTATGGTGCGAGAAGGACGCCGGTTGAGCAGGTAGGATGCAGTGTGTAAGGCTTCGACCCAGAAGGGCGGTGTAAGGCGAGCTTGGAGGAGAAGAGTGAGGACAACGTCGTTAGTGGTGCGGAGGAGACGCTCGGCTTTACCGTTCTGGGAGAGGTGTGAGGGTAGGAAAAGCGGTATGAAATGCCTTTGGTGGAGAAAAAAGTGCGCAAGGTGGAGTTGATAAACTCACCGTCGTTATCACATTGTAATGCTTTGATGATCACATTATATTGGGTGCGAACGTAGGAGAAAAAGCGTTGCAGTGTGGAGGAGGTGTCCGACTTGTGGCGTAGTGGAAAGGACCAAGAATAATGGGTGTAGTCGTCGAGCAAAATCAGATAGTATTGATATCCAGAAAAGCTTACAACAGGGCTTGTCCATAAATCACAATGTATTAACTGAAAAGGTGCAAACGTGCGGCTACTAGAGGAGGGAAAGGGGAGACGAGGCTGGCGTCCTAGTTGACAAGCGGTACATGGAGTGTGCACATTATTATTACAAGAGGAAAGGAAATCATGAGCAGCTAATGACAAGAGCGCTTGAGGGCTTGGGTGGCCGAGCAGGCGGTGCCACACGTCCGTGGTGGAGACGGTGGCGGAGAGGGCAGTGCTCCAAGACTTGTTATTGCCGAAGAAGGGATAGAGGTCGCCAGAGCTAGCGGAGATCATGATGACCCTCCTGGTTCGTAGATCCTTCACAAGAAAGCCATAGGGAAAAATGCAATTGAGCAAGAATTATCTTTGGTGAATTGTCGAACGGACATGAGGCTAGTAACGACATGTGGTGAGAATAAGATATCTTTAAGATGAAAGTTGTGAGGGGGCAGGGTGATGGATCCGGAAGACTGAATGGGAAGGTGAGTGCCATTGCCAACAACAATGCTAGAGAAACAACGCTTTACAGAAGAATTAGAGTGGTCGAGGTTACCAGGGTTGCTGGTGACATGTGACGCGACGCCGCTGTCGAGGTACCACTCATTGGGCGCAGAGCCATTGTTGGGGAAGCCATAAGCGTTGTAGGCGGCTTGCAGCATCGCGAGATGATCCCACGACGGCTGTGGTGGAGGAGGCGGTGTGGGGTAGCCCGAGTACTGCATCTGGTAGGCCTGGGCATGCGAGCCGGGCTGAGGACCGAGCACGCCCGCAGAGTTCGGAGGAACCTAACCAGGGCGCGGATTGGGCAGGGCCCTGCCGTAGGGGCCGAAGAAGCCCATGTAGGGATTGGGCAGGGGTGCAGGGAGGTTGTTGGTGAAGCCGCACTGCCCCTATCGCCGTGGCTGCGCCCGCGACCCGACCGCGTCCATGTCCACGGTCACCGCCCTCCTGGTGAGTGCCGGAGCCGCGACCTTGCTGGTGCCCATACCCGCCGTGCTCTGGGCCGCGCTCGACGGCGCGGTCGCCGCGATCACCGAGGCGTGTGCCCGACGGGCCAGCCGAGCCAGAGGAGCTCCCAGAAGGGGCGCAGCCGCCAGTGACGGAGAGGATGGTGACGGGCTCGTCGTCGGTGGCTGGGCCTGGTTCTCCTCCGCAAGCTTGAGGCGGGAGAAAACCATCTCGAACGGCGTTAGGGGAACGGTGTCGCCCAAGATGATGCGGATGGTCTCGAGACGTTTGTCGATGCCGTGGAGGAACTGGGTGGTGAGATCCACCTTGGTGAATGCATGATCGATGTCCGCGAGCCCAGCGCTGAGCAGCTTCATGCGGCGAGCATACTCCGCGATGGAGAGATCCCCCTGCTTGAGATTACGGTACTGCCGGTTGAGCATCATGTACCGGGCAGCCCGATTGGCGAGGAAGTAGTCACGGATCCGAGTCCAGAGCTCGTACATGGAGGTGGCACCGACGACATGGTCAGCAAGGGCCTCGGCGAGAGTGGCGTAAATCCAGAGAACGAGATGGGCGTCAAGTTCAGGGGTGGCGGCGTCAGTGTTGGGCGGCAGTGGGTGCTCGATGAAGTGGGCGACGCCGTAGTGGATCAAGACCATGAGGAAGAAAGACTTCCACTTATGATAGTTGTGGTCATTGGGATTGAGGAGAAATTTGATGTGGTTTTGAATGCTATCGCGGAAGATGGGATGTGGAGAAGAGGTGGACGAGGAAGGCGTCAGAGATGCAGTGGAGGAGAAAAGGGGGGCGAATTGGGAGGTGGTGGGAGCAGAGGTGCCGCCGAAGATGAACGGCGAGGATCCGGCTGAGGTGGAGGGGGCGGTGGCAGCGGAGGTGCCGGTGTCAGAAAGCCAGCCCGGCGAGGTGGCGGCACTGCTTGCCAAGGAGGTGTCAGCGTTGGTGCCCGAGGAGGGAGAGGAGTCGATAGGCATGGGAGAACCGGGAGTCTGATACCAAGTTGAGCAGTGAAACTACACTCTTTATTGATTCAGTCAGTGCCGGTACAACTTATACACAAGAGTGTCATAACTACGCGCCCGAGAGAAGCGGCACGCAGGCCAGGGGATGAGTCACAATCCTATATACATTGAAACAATACATGTACACATATAGCAGGTTACACAGGTATAATACATTCTAACATAGATATGGTGGTGGTAAAAAAGCAACCATGTGACTTTCAATACATCTCAGAAAATAGGAAGACAATTTCAAATGGGACTAAATTGAAATTGATATCTCATTATCTCAACCTCACTCGCCGCAACACAAATATCATTTTCACTGAGAAAAAAATACAGAACAATAACCTTATTTATGGCCACACACAAAAAATATCATTCATAAAAGGCAAACACAATTGAATCGATAGTTTGAGAAAAAGCAAACTGATAATAGTAGAAGGAGCACTACGTGCTTGAATCATAGAATAAGAAGGAGCTCTTACAAATCTGAGCACTAAGCTTATTTTTAATGATTATTTAGTAGACTAAATTGGCAATAAAAAGTGGTATGCTATGTCGCCCTGGTCCTCTATTGTGCACATCTGAGTTGCATATAACAACCATGCAGGTACCCAAGCCTTGTTCGTCAGCAAGTACCGCTGCCTCCCTGTTGACGCCAGCAAGCTAAAGACAAGATTGTAGGCAGCATCTATTATGCAGATTACTCCATGATTGTAGCTTAGGATAGCGAGATTTTTCAGGATGATGGATGGGTGAAAAAGCAGCCCAAACATGTTGTTGAACTTGTCCCAAATCAAGAAGATTATGACCGCCCTTTTCGTCTCGCCCAGATCGTGGTGGATTATTGCAGGAGTGCCGAGCAAGAGTAGTCTGAAGAAGTACACAGATGATGCGGTCTTATGGTGGGGGTTCTTTCATTGAAGATGAGGACTGGTCATTGTGGTCGATGAATTGGCAAAATTAGTACTTTCTCCAGATTTGCATGAGATCTGTAATTTGCAATCGTTTTGTTAGTTTTGGCCAAACATGTATTGCTGTTTTTGTTTATTTCTCTGCACAAAGTACGCCACTGTTTGCTGAATGAATTCTCATTCGAAAGCTATAGTTACTGATATGACAATGTAGAACTATCATCGAGATATTGATGTGGTCTAAAGCAACCATAAATTGGACTTTCAATAAATATCAGTAAATTGGAAGACAATTTTAAGTGGGAGTATGTTTAAATGGATATCTCAGCCATACTGTCCAAGCAACACCAAGATCATCTTCAAAGAGAACAATGACCTTATTTATGCCCACACACACACACACACAAAATCATTCACAAAATGGAAATACACTTCAATCAATAGTTTCAGAAAAAACAAATTGATAATAGTGTACACTTGAGCACTACATGCTTCAATAATAGAATAAGGAAGCTCTTACAAATCTGAGCACTAAGCTTATTGTCAATGTTTAGTAGACTTAATTGGCTATAAAAAGTGGTAGGCTAAGTTACCAGGGTGCACAATCGTGCACATATCAGTTGCATCTCACACCCGTGCAGGCAGCACTCCATACGCAACATCATGGCATCCACCAGTAGGAGAGAAAACTGTGAAAAATGTTATACAATTTTTTTCTGGATGTACAGACAGACACAGTATTGGCTTTGCCAGGTCCATGTTCTAACACTATGCAGACAAATATGACTTGAAAGTTTTGGAAACTTCACCCAGGCTGACAACAGCAAGAATTCAATGAGTACAATGAAGTATAAATACTGTCTTTAGCTTCAGATGTCAAATTTTGCAGATCGTATGGTTTCGTCTTTCTGTAAAATGGTAGACCATTCTGGGTTGAGAAGTTGATTCCTCTAACTTGTTATCAAAATATGGTATACCTTTCGACCATGGTTAGTTATCAAGTCATACTTCCTCTAAATGGTATACCTTTCGACCACGGTTAGTTATCAAGTCATACTTCCGATCTCCTGACTCTAACTTGTTTCATTAAGTTAGCAAAGATGAAAAGCACAAAAGAAAGATACTTCCTAAAAACAAGAGGAACAAAAAAAAGCCCAAATCCTTTTTTATTTTACCTTTTTATATTATACAAGCAGTAAAGTAAACATACTGACAAGAAAAATATAGGAAAACAAAATATGCGAACTACCTATGGCTGTACCACCATTTCCCACCGCCCTTTTCTTGGATCACCATTGATAAGGTCATTGAGAATGATGTCTCTCAGCTGATAATGATTGTGAGCATACAATACTCACCGACTCAAGTGCATTGAGAAATTCCAAGTTTTTTTTTCACGAACCTAAATTTTATAGTGCCCAAAAACAGTAGATTAATTGCAATTTTGACATTTCATGGGAAAAATAAAGAAATTAAGAGTAATTGGGTCAATCATCTACATTATGTAACAAGCTAAAATTAAAATAAACTAGTTCATTATAAAGCATAACTAGAATTGAACAAGTAGATCCATAGTGGCACTTGCTCCCATCAATGCTCTAATACACTACAATTTGCATAAACTAGACACTCACATTAAGTGGTATAAAACTCAGATTAAACCCTTGCACGTGTCACAGATAGTGTGCCTTTGTAGCCAATATGAAAACTAGCATCAATCCTCCAATTGTTCTGCCACCATGTCATTTTGATAATTGTCTTGTCTGTGTCGACACTAGAACTACTTCAATCTAGTATACATGGTATAAGTACTAAAGTGGGATAAATAGGAAGTAAACGACTCCTATCGAATAATATCAACGAAAAACATGGGTAAAAAACCGTGTATCCTACCTTTTGCTATTCTATTATATAAAAATTTACAATGGTGTGTTGAAATAATCTAGATGATAATTGATACAAAATATAGGTGATTTTGCTCACTACAATCAATATGTCTTGTCTGCACATCATAAATTCTTTTTCTTTTTGCAGAATGCACATCATAAGTTGTGTTTTCGTGTGGCCTCTTGTCCCTTATATATGTGCCTTGTCTTGACCAACATGGCTTGATATCATCCTAGTTGAGTTAGTAGATAATAGTTATCTAAACTGAGATATGCGTTAGTCGATTCAAACTCTGTGTTCCATCTGAAAATTGGAGTCCTTTCCGGGTATGACAACGTAGAAGGGTTCTTGTACAGCCCACATACCATATACCGATACATCATTATGTGATTATATGGTATTTATATGTAATATTTTACTACTAATTGATATTCCTCGCTCTGTGCTGACATAATCAACCATATTGCCGTCTATTTCCTAGCCACCGGTGCACATCAACTACTCATGTACATCCATGCATACTACCATAGCTAGCACACCATCACCGATGACCGAAAGAATACCCAGAATCTTGTTCCTGCCCCCACCAATGTTGCACTACGATGGCTACTACCATGGAAAAATTGCCACCCCTAAATTTAAAGTAGTATTGTGTTATTAAGAAAAGCTCACTAGTAGGAAAACCTTACGGGAGTTGTTAGTTAGATACGCTGCTCAAAAAATTAACGCCGCTCGTATTTAGAAAAAAATACCAGAGACATTGCCGAACTCACACTTGCCTGTGGTGCACAAGTATCAGAAATGTTGAATCTAACGTGCATGCCCTGGCTGTTTGGCAAAAAGCCCTGGCGTTGGTGAATAAGTCGGCGCCACGGAAACTCGATGCATCACCAGCATTTGTGTGTGTCCTGACACCACAACTAGCAACCAAAATATATGCGGCGTCTTAGATAAAAGCCCACGCAGCTAGAGATGGTCATATCTCAGTGTTGGTCCATACCTCAACGCCACTGAAAGGGGAGAACCTAATAGGTAGTGCCTCTCTTGCGTATATGCTAGATTTCACAAGATCACAAAGGCACAGAAGAAAATATTTGAACATATGGCACTTGGGAAACATGTTGGAAATATGCCCTAGAGGCAATAACATTTGTATTCTTATATTTCCATATTCATAATTAAAGAGTTTATATTCTATGTTATAACTGCTATAATCCAGGAATATGCGATTCAGTGGAAAACTCATATGCAAGTGTTGTTGGTGATCACTTTTTCCAAATCTTATGATATCATTAAGTGTAACGATAGTCCTAAAACAACATTGAGATTATGACTTTGGAAGAATGATCATACTAAATCGACCAAACTTGTTTGTTGTGAATTGGATTAATATCGTCTGTATTCAATTGTGATAACACGGAGTATTAACGTGTGATATTGCTCCTAAGACCATGAGAGTATCGTGGTCACTTCGTAGTGTCCAGTGAGCTTTCAGGTTGCTCAAACGTCACCCGTAACACGGTGATCGTAACGACAACTTCCAGGTTCATTGGAAAATGTGAAAACTAGATGGATAGCTCAAGAGTGGGATTTTCTCCTCCGGCGAGGGAGAGGTATTCTTAGGGACCTCTTGGTGTGGCTGTATCAACCATAGTCTGGCCAGACATAAGTGACTTTATCACGGGGATGCCAGAACACAATAACGAGAAAGAAGGACAAAACCGGTAACAAGGATTTCGGTATAATGAGCATAGTCATGACTCAAGAGGATAGCAATGCATCCTCGGTTTTGTGAACTGTCGTAAAGTAAAGGGAACATCATATGATAACCAATGCTTCACTCGAATATCATTCGCATACTCACATGGACAAATATGGACGACCATGGTCCCATTGTCGATCATCGAACGAATGGTTTCGTTCATGTCTTGGAGTTATTGAACCTATGGGGTCACAAGCTTATGGCAATCATGATCTGCTGAGTAGTATTAGGACGGTAGTCATGAGAATATATTTGTGAAATTATTTCATGAATATTCGGAATAGTTCCGAGAGGATCCGGAAGCGTTTCTTTTTTTGCAAGGAAAGAGTGAATATATTAGCTAGCAATATATTAGCCAAACTGCAGTTTTCACCTGCTCTCTACCTAGCTATGCTAAGCCATGGCTCACAGAGTTGGCTTCGCGACTGATTTTGACTATCGAGACATCTCTTTCCTGAAGAAGTTCACGAATATTCTGGGCACGCGACGTATAGCGCGACATGTTGGGGGTGGAGGATTGCACTAGCGCAACAACTTCATCACAGTCCGTCTCCACGGACACCGAAAGTGGTGACCACTGGAGGGCAAGGGCCAGGCCCTCCTCCATTGTAGCAAGTTCTGCGTCCACGGCGTCTGCGCATCCAAAGAGGTAACCGCATGCAACAAAGATCGAGGATCCAACACTGTCACGAAGCGCCATGCCCGTTCCTGCTGACCCGTCTGGAATGAACGATCCATCCACATTGAGTTTGACCCGGTTCGCTGGTGGAGGTTCCCATTTTTGATGCACTTTTTGACGGCCATCCAACGAGTGGCGTGTAGTGGTGCAGCTCTGGACGTAATCCACCACTTGCTTTCCCTTCTGAACATCAACAATAGGGTGGTGCTAAATAAGCAAGAGAGAGTTGAGGTAACTTGCCAGAAATTTTTTTTGAGCCTTGAGCCATTGGTGGGATTTTTTGGTGGGTGATTTCATTGTGGTAATGCCATACACGCCAAAGAATCATGAGAACCATAGCCCGCTGCTGCTCCGTCATTGCATGTAGAGCTTGCAATATCCATTTAGGCCCAGTTGGCTCAAAAACGCCTTCAGCAGGGAGGGTCCATTCTTGACGCATTGCTGCCCAGAGCTCACGCGCATGTGGGCATCGGAGTAGGGCATGGAAAGCATCTTCTGGTTCCTGTCCACACACAGTGCATGTGGGATCTTCCTCCATATCTCTTCTGCACATATTCTCCTGGGTAGCCAAAGCATTAGATGCAAGCTTCCATGAAAAAATCCGTACCTTAGGAGGGACTGGACATTGCCAAATGAGCTTCCAGTCAGGTCTGTAGCCACTCGGATTGTTGCTGGACGTGCCACTGCTTTTGTTACACATTTTTTCATCAAGAGCCATGCCGTACGCATTGCGCATGGTGAACATCCCTCGTTTCTCCGGGTGCCATGCAAGAATCTTCTTGATTCCGTGTTGATGGTTTAATTTTGATGATTTCCGCAACATCAACAGGTAGGAAGTGTTGGCGGACAAGGGCCATATTCCAGTTTCCATTGGGGCCGATGAAATCTGCCACCCATCTTAGCCGGCATCTCCCTCTAGCAGTGAAGGGATGCTCTGGTCGCCTCCATTCTAACTCTTTTGTTGTACTGCTAAATCCAGTCATGTCAATCTTATCTTATCTTATATCTTATATCTTATATTTACTAATTGGAGGCATCATACGAGACACCACATTAATCCTTGAGATTAAGAAAATTTGGCCATCCGATTAATTTATGATGTATGTGTAGCCGTTGGATGAAATAGGAGTCCCACTCTCCTGTCCCACCTAGATGAGTCGTCCTTCCTATGGTCTCTCTCCGTTTCCTTCAGAAAAAAGAAAAAAAACTGATCCTGGATGTCATAGCATCCCACGTACATTATATATATAACTAATCTTAGGATGTTAATTGTAGGGCTTGGATAAAGAAACAATTATATAAACCCTTTTCCTGTGTATGCGCATTAATCGACGAGCAATCCCTAGGAAGTTACGTTCTGCGTAAGAGCTGAGAACTCTCTCCCTCGACCCCTCTTCTTCTCTTGCGAAAGCCGCCCTTCATCGCTTCACCGCTGTCGCTGCTTCCCACCATTGGAGTTCTCAGAAGCAAGTCTTCTCCTCTACCCCCTCTCTCACCCCATGCAGCCTAATATTCTGCATGTGCGTCCATCCGTCCTCCAATATACCGTCCTCTCAGCAAGGCCCGTTGGAGATGGCAGCTTCTTGGAGGTACAGGCTGTAGGTATGATTTCCCTCCATGCTCGATATCAACATATTTGGCTTTTGGAGTCCTTCGCATCCTGGCTCCCATAACACCAGGAGCACTATGTCTTCGTGTGCTCCCACGATTCGATTTGAATTCCAATCGATGACTATGCCAGATGTAGTGGAAACATCCTCTGCTAATATACTTCACGGCAAGTTCAAGTATAGCTCTCTCATAATATCCTACAATGTTAATTCCCTCTTTTTTTTCTTCAGAAAATAACCATGGCGCGAGCCACTCACCTGAATATATTTATGCACTATGATCGAGCTGACAACAATTAGCCAGAAACTAACCCAAAGTGCAGGGATACAAGGTGATGAGACCCAGCCAGTACTGAGTAATTTATTGACAAATTACAGTTTCAGAGAAGATAGGTGAGGGCCCCAAGAGAGTAGGTCTGGTCGGTCGCTAGGTTTAAGACAGTACGACCAGGCCACCAGGTTGCTAGGCTTTGACATCACAGTCGATCCTTGGGGGTTTGCATCTCATAGAAAACGTTCTTAATTTGATTAAAACCTCTTAGTGAGATATTTTATTTTCCGTGACAATCTTATTTCATGCCGATCATTTTCACATTTCGACTAAAGTGGCATGCAAGTTACAGGTTTGTTCAGTACACATACCAATCAGACGTTAAGATTGCAAATCACATGTTAGTTAGAACTTAAAAGCCTAGGTGTGAGACTGTGATATAAATTTCTTTTCCTAGGTGTTGTGATGATACCATGTCTCTTTATTTAACACCCCGAGCTTCTACACTGATGCTATTAGCCAAGAAAAAGTTACCATATGCTGCTACTTCAGTCAGTTAAAACGTGATTTTTCATTCATATCTGAACACGTTTTGGGGGAGTGAAAACTGTTAATAGTTTGGATTTTTTTACTACATTGCAAAAGTGGTTCCATCGGGAAGTTTAATTTAACATATGAACTTGGTTGACCCGTCCACCTCATAAGGAAAGCTTGCATATATGCATTTGCATGGTCGGTTTACTGTTTGAAATATGTAGATCAATTCACAGTCCAGGTTAAGATGTCCATGCATATGATGATTTAGTCCACATGAATGCCATTGTTTTTTGTTGTTAATGATATTATTGTAGTATCATTTAAACATGCTTCATCGTAAACTAATATGTTATTTCTTAGTGAACAAACAGAGAAATATTTATGGATTCAGACTTGGTGGTGGCCTGCAATAAGGAAAACATACACATTGTTGGCTTAATTAGTTGTTTCCATGTATTTGATACAGACGCGTTGAATTTTACTAACACTTATTTGTAGCTTTCCCATATCAAGATTATGTCTATGCAGTCCATGTTTTCTCCAATATTACAATTGGCCCTATTGCCATACAGGCGAGTGTCTCTTTTCTGCTCTATCTGAACATATTGTATCTATTCTGTCCTTTACATCCTGCATACTTTTGACTGTTGCAGCAGCAGTTCTCATTCCGTGATACCGTTGCTTATAAAACTTAATGGTTCACACCGTCTTCTTAATTTTGTATCCTCTATGGGAAAAGCTTTGGTAAATGTAATACTGGTATACTTGTGATAGATGATTGTTGTATGCTGCTACTTTTGTTTTTAGTGACATAAAAGAACCAGCAACAAATATTCATTCATGGTTTATTGGTTCCATATTCAGATTCTAAATAACTTCTGTGGAAGGAACAAGTTCCATTTGCTGCCGAGGAATAAATCACACATAACTTACGGATTTGCAAGTCATAAGAAGTGTTGCTCTAACTATCATCTAACCTGATTAGCTTCAAGCTGCAAAACACAGTTTACGTGAAGGCTGCATGCATGTCTCCCCTATCTTTTTTCCATGCTACCAACAATACCTTTTAAGGTATATTGATTCTGATGTGTGATAGACCAATGGCCTGTATTACATATAATCAGCTATCGCAACTTCAGACCACAACTTTTGCTTCTCTAACATCTGTTCGTTGTTTGCTTTATCTGGAGCTTAGCATTCATGGCTACCGTACAGTATTATAGATTATGTGGTGCAACAAAATAGGATAAGTTGCACCACATAGGATAAGTTGCACCACAACGTTTCCTTCTGTTTAACGGTAGTTTCATAAGTTTATATAGCTATAACTGAATGAACTGTGAGAAGGCAGTGCCCTCACATATGGATTTCGGTGCAATATTTGGCAGCTCATATTAATTGTTGTTGTAGCTGGATACTTGCTACCCGTGCACATATATATTCTAAATATTGTTGCATGTTGAACTTCAATGAAAGTGGTAAGAAGAAGATATAAGAATGTAAATCTTCATACTTTAACTGACTTCCAGATTTGTATTTATGGTCATGGCCTATTCAATACTACAATGCTATAGTAAATGTAGCTTTGGTTGTAGGTACATAATTTCAAATCTCTCTCACTAGATCCCATGACACGGTAATCTTCCTCACCACCTCCTTTTAATCATGTTTTAAGTGTTGTGGAGTCTGACTAAAAAAAGGAAAGTGTGGGCACCGAAGATATGTAAGCTACATAAATGCTCGAAGAATTTGATTACATTGGTGGTTCTTCTAAAGGTATGCATGCCACTTAACAGGTGTGATTTTAAAGCTACTATTACACATGGAAGACAACATATATAGTACATAACTACATTTAAAAATGCCGGTAATTTATGTTTGTGACTCCCCAAGTCCGAGTATTTATGCACATTTATGCAGCAAAAAACAGAAGATACATGGTGTGCTGAAAATAATGTTCAGGTTTCATCTCAAGTGGTAGTATGATGGACTCAAGTTTACGGTGCTCCACTATTTTCATTTCAAGCTTTCCTATTTGCCATGTTTTTTTTGCGTATTTGCATACTTATTAAGGCCCATACAATACACAAAATAGGATAAGTTTGGATGTCAAATTCCCCATTAGAATGTTGCCTACAGGGACATAAGAAATCTATTTTCAATTTTAATAGGACCAGATTCTAATTGGTGCATTAGTGCAACTATGAAGATGTTGTTATTTGCGGTTTGGCGAGTCGCATACATATATTTTGATCCATGAATTACTTACCTATTTCCACTATGATTGATCAAAGTCAAATTATTCATTATAATTGTTCTTGCAATTGTCCAACCAACATATTTTCGATTGGCAATAGTTCTCATGCAAAATTTTAATATATTTCCCTGGCAAGAAAAACAAAGGATGTGTAAAAATTAGTATATAATAAATGCTATCAATACTTTATTTTTATATGTTTTTGAATAACTAGCCCATTCAGTGGCACGGGTTAATGACTAGTGTATCTAATGCATATTTCCTTTTTGGCCTTCGACAAAACTACATAAGCAACACATGCATGTCAACACATCTATTATATTTTTCTTTTTGGTTTATTATTTCTCCGTCTCTTCTAGTTGTCCTTTCTATATAGCTTCTCTATGTATGGAGTTTGTGCCCACCTTTTTATTAATCTGTACATGTTTCTTACTCCTATGTCCATATCGGAAATATTAGTGCTTTATCTTCAAATAATATTTTGCATGTGTAGTTTGCTACTGATTAAGGTTTTTAAGTCCCTTCTGATTAAGGTAATATAAACATGATTTTTTTTCTTGGTCCTTTTTCCAACTGGAACTAATCTGTTACATTCAGGATTCTGCAGCCAACTACTAATCCTGCTTGCTTGATCTTTCTCAGTCCAGCTCTTATCTTATATATTCAATTTATTTAATATTATTAACTAAATCTTTGTCGCTACAATTAGGACGCATCAACACAATTAGCGGATAATATTATAGCTTATCTAGAGTATCGCGAGGGCTTAAAAAGAAAAGTAAAAGTATGGCCATATATTTACTTTAATGTAAACTGGCTATGATGTTCCCTTGGCGCAAAAGAAAAAAGTATGGCCATATATTTTTTGAGTACAAAATCATCTTATCCAGAGCCCACATTTTCTCGTGTTTGACATCGCTAATTAGATTACGTTGGGCGGCTGGTTTTAGATTATTTTTTTGTGCTGGGGTGGAGCTTTAAAAATATTTTCTTGCCATGGCGTTTTATAGTTACAGGCCGCTTAACAGGTTTATCTATTTCCAAGTTCGGTTGGGTTTGAGCTTTAAAAGTTCATGTCCCTTGAGTAGGGCGTTTTGGTGCCTAGGATCATCTGCACCCGGTTAGAAAAACAAATCGTAAAATATTCAAAACCAATTCAAAAAATTCTAATTTATTTTTGTGTGGTTGAAAATTTGATGTGTGAGACCAGCTCCAAATTTCATGTCATTTGGAAATCTGAGCAGCTCTCGACAAAAAAGACAAATCGGGTCAAAATAGTACATGAACAGTAAACATTTATATAGACCCCCAATTTGTCTTTTTTTTTCGAGAGCTTCTCAGATGTCCAAATGACTTGAAATTTAGAGTGGGTGTCATGCATCAAACTGTCTACCACACAAATTTTTTGAATTTTTATAGTATTTGTTTTGTTTTTTTCGTAAGCACGGGTGCAGAGATAGATTTTCGATGTCCTTGTCCTTGTTGTAGGTGCATCCAAACATTTGGTTAACTCTTTCTTTTCACCGGATGATTAAAATATCCTTCTTGCATGTAGATATCGTGATGAATCATGACTCTATCTTTCCTGTACCACATATATTAGTTGATTTTTTTTAATCTGTCAACTTCGGCACTTTGGCCTATGTTTACGTTTCCGATTCCCCTTCTAACTGTTATTTTTATCTTTTTTGGTTATAGTTGCCTTATTATGTATACATGTGACAGTTCAATGCCCTCGTTGATACATCTTAATATGTTACGTATTTTTTCTTAAATCTCGGTCATTATTATTTTGATCAAACGGTGTAAATAATATTAGCATATGTGGACAAATGTGATGGCTCGTTTGACTCTTATGTTAATTATATAAAGATAGATGATCATAGTGATGACTCATGAGGATAGCAATGCATCCGAGGTTTTGTGAAGTATCGCAAAGTGAAAGGGAACATCACATGATAACCAAAGGTTCACTCGAATATCATTCGCATACTCACATGGACAAATATGGATGACCATGGTCCCGTTGTCGGTCATTGAACAAACCGTTTCGTTCATGTCTTTGAGTTATCGAACATATGGGGAGCTTGTTGCAATCACGATATACTGACTCTTATAAGAAGGGGAGTAAGAAGAATATATTTGTGAAATTATTTCATGAATATTCGGAATAGTTTCGAGAGGATCCGGTAGCGTTTCGGGTTCATTGGAAGGGTTTCGATGAGTATCGGGTAATACCAATAAAACATATGTAGGTGGAAAAAGTTTCTAAAGATGTAATATATATATATATATATATATATATATATATATATATATATATAAACACTATTCTGATCACGGGATCAGAATAATATTCTGATCACAACCTGAACTGCCGGAGTAACGCGCCTGACCTTCTCTGTGAACTAGGTTGAACTTCCCGCAACATTGCCCAAATAGGGCTTGCTATATATCGTTGGAAAGCTATGGACACCAATATCATGACCCAACTTAATTTTTTGGCAAAATATAAGCGGTTTAAGAGCAGTTTTAAAAACCGTTTTTTCTTCGCACAAAAAACGTGAATCGTATTTTCGATCGCATTTCTAAACCGTTTATCAGAATGAGGCATATAATATGGCGTTGGAAAGTTGCTGCAAAGTCGCTCCTTCCACCTGTTGAAAGTTTTTTTCTAATTCTCTATGGTTAAAGAGTAATTTGAAAAAACGTAAAATTTCGTAAATCGAACAGCTGAGTTCGTTTTTTCGATGTCATTTCTAAACGGCTAATCCAATGAAGGCATATGATATGGCGTTGGAAAGCTTCTGAAAATACGCTACTTTTTCTTCTTGAAAGTTTTTTTCTAATTTTGAATGGTTTAAGAGTAATTTAGAAAATGGTCCGAGTCGTACCGAGTTCGTATTTTCGAGCCAATTTTTTAACCGTGCGTCCGAATGCAGCAAATGATATGGCGTTGGAAAGCTTGAACAAATGTGAAACTTTTTGGTATGTATTGTTTCTCCCAATTCTTTACGGTTTTAAGTCAGTTTTGAAAATTTCTACGAACTTTATGGTCTGTAATTTCTACGAACTTTATCGGAATTGGGTAAATAATATTCCGTTGAATAGCTACGGAAAATGCGAAACTTTTTCATGTTGATAGTTTTCTCTGATTCATAGTCATTTTCAAGTAATTCCAAAAACGGCGGGATCATTCGTTCTGCCTCTACCGCGAAACAGATTCTTCGAAAATGCACCGCATGAAGAATCTGAACTTCTCGGTGCGTGTACCTGAACTTCACTTTGTTTTTCACGTGATTTTTTTGCTCGTAGATCTTCATCCACTGCTCGTAGTTCTCCATCCCACTCACGGGAATTGAGCGGGTGATATACCGATGGAAAGCTGCTGTAAACACGCAATTTTCCCGTGTTGATCATTTTTTCATACCCGCGACGATTTTGAAAGTTTTTCATCTGAAATTCATTCAGCATAGTAGTTGAACTTCATGCTATTTTCACGTTGAACTTCTGTGACGTATTTTTGTTTGTACACGCGCCTGAACTTCCCTCTGTACGAACTCGACCTTTATCGGAATTTTGAAAACCATTTTTTCTTCATACAAAAAACATGGATCGTATTTTCAATTGCATTTCTAAACCGTTTAGCAACTAAATACTCGTTTTAGATAGGAATCTCGCTCATATGAGGATTTTGCACTCAGGTTGTGAAGAACTCGCGTTTTTTACGATTTCACTGCCTGAGTTGTTCGACCTGAACTTCCCCCTGTGCTAGGTTGAACCTCCCGGAACATTGCCCAAATAGGGCCTGCTATATACCGTTGGAAAGCTATGGACGCGAGTATCATGAACATTGCGGTTTAAGAGCAGTTTTGAAAACCGTTTTTTCCTCACACAAAAACATGATTCGTAATTTCGATCGCATTTCTAAACCGTTCATCAGAATGAGGCATATAATATGGCGTTGGAAAGCTGCTGCAAAACCGCTCCTTCCACATGTGGAAAGTTTGTTCTAATTCCTTATGGTTAAAGAGTAAATTGAAAAAACGTAAATTTTCGTAAACCGAACAGCTGAGTTTGTTTCTTCGATGTCATTTGTAAACGGCTAATCCAATGGAGGCATATGATATGGCGTTGAAAAGCTTATGAAAATGCGCTACTCTTTCATCATGAAAGTTTTTTTCTAAGTTTGAATGGTTTCAGAGTAATTTAGAAAATGGTCCAAGTCCTACCGACTTTGTATTTTCAAGCTAATTCTTTAACTGTAGGTCCGAATGCAACAAATGATACGGCATTGGAAAGAATGAGGAAATGCGAAACTTTTATATATATATATATATATATATATTGTTTCTCTCAATTCCTTACTGTTTTAAGTCGATTTTAAAAATGGCTAAAAAAGTATTTTTGCCGTAATTTCTACAAACTTTATCGGAATTGGACAAATAATACACCGCTGAAAAGCTACGGAAAATGCGAAACTTTTTCCTCTTGATGATTTTGTCTGATTCGTAGCCGTTTTCAAGAAATTTCGAAAACGGCGGGATCATTCGTTCTGCCTTTATCGCGAAACAAATTTTTCGAAAATGCATCGCGTGAAGAACTTGAACTTCTCAGTGCGCGTAACTAAACTTCACTCTATTTTTCACGTGCTATTTTTTATCCTAGCTCTCAATCCACTCACAGGAACACTCACCGGAACACTCATCGGAACTTCACTCTGTTGAACTCCTGCTGTTTTCACGTTGAACTTCTATGATGTATTTTCGTTTGTAATTTTCTCATCCATTTCGCTAGTGTTACACAAATGATATTCTTTTAGTACAAATCTCTCTTACAATATTTTTTTTAACTTTCTCTGACGGAAGACTTGAACTTATAACACCAAAACTTTTAGTCTTTGCTTTTTTATTCCTTTTTTAATACAAAATGCACACCGTGTAGCACGTGAACTTCTGATAGTTATCAATCTAAACTTCTCTCAGTTACGTGAAAATATCTGAGTTTTTTATGAATGTTTAATCTGATTTTCATAATCCTTTTTTATGAATTTTTTAAGAGCTCTATTTTTAAATGTTGAACTTCTTATTATTTTATTTTTGAACTTCTTATTTCCATTCTTTAATAACGAGGGAAACCTGAGTTTTCTATAATAATCGAAATTTTCCATCTTTTTAATATGGACTTCTTGGGTTTTTTTTCTTAATCTTTTTTATGAAATTTTGAAGCGCTCTATTTTAAAAATTTGAACTTCTTGTTTTCCATTCTTTAATAACGAGGGAAATCAGAGTTTTCTATAATCATCGATCTTCTCCATCTTTTTAATTTGGACTTCCTGGTTTTTTTCTTAATCTTTTTTGTTGAAATTTTGAAGCGCTGTATTTTTAAAAGTTGAACTTCTTGTTATTTAATTTTTGAACTTCTTGTTTTCCATTCTTTAATAATGTCGGAAATCTGAGTTTTCTATAATCATCGAACTTCTCCATCTTTTTAATTTGGATTTCCTAGTATTTTTCTTAATCTTATTTATGAAATTTTGAAGCGCTCTATTTCAAAAAGTTGAACTTCTTATTTTTTTTAATTTTTGAACTTCTTGTTTTCCATTGTTTAATAACGAGGGAAATCTGAGTTTTCTATAATCATCGAACTTCTCCATCTTTTTAATTTGGACTTCTGGTTTTATTTCTTTTAGTAACGAAAAAATCCTACTTTTTGATAGACATCGAGCCGCTCCGTTTTTAAATATGAACTTATAGGTTTATTTTAATAGAACTTCTTCATTATTTCGAATAGAACTTATTGGTCTTATTCTTTAGTGACCGGAAAAATTGATTTTTCAAATAAGTATTAAACTGCTCTACTTTTAAAAATTGAACTTCTTGGTTTTATTATTTAGTAACAAGAAAAATTGAGTTTTTAATATGCATTGACCTACTTCATTTTTTTAAAATTGAACTTCTTGGTTTTGATCTTTAGTATTGGGGAAATGTGAGTTTTTTAATTTGAACTTCTTTGTTTTTATTTGAATTTTCTATAGTTTTTCCTTTTTATTTAGGTTTGAAGTTCTTCATTTTATTCTTTAGTAAGGAGAAAAAATCTGACGTTTTTTAACCTTCGTACTTCTCCCTTTTTTTACTTTGAACTTCTTAGAAATAAATATGTTTTTTAAGAAACTTGATAGAACCAATTTTTGTTCAAATGTTCGAACGGATCTCTATAAAAAAATTGAACTTCTTGGCTTTTACTCCTTAGGCATGGGATAAATATGTTTTTGTACAAAGTTCGAATTGCTCTGGTAATTTAATTTGAACTTATTTGTTTTTGCTCCCCCGAGCACAAAATTGAGTTTTTTATAAACTTTGACCTTCTCTATTATATTTAATTTGAACTTCTTAGTTTTATTCTTAGGAAAATTTTGGTTCTTTTAATCCGTTTTTATAAAAAAAAATCGACTTATTTCATTTTTTAATTCGTCCTTCTTTGATTTTGTAATAAACATTAAAATTCTTGATTTTCTTAATATAAACCTCTAGATTTTGAAGAAAACAAGAAAATTCCATTTTTCTATAAATTTTGAACTACTCTCTTTTTTTGGTTTGAACTCCTTGGTTAATTATTAAGAGGAGGAAAATCCTAGTTTGATATAAATACTAAACCGCTTTGTTATCTAAATTTGAACTTCCGTGTTTTTAAAGAAACAAAGAAAACTCGTTTTATATATATAATATGTACTGCTCTATTTATTTTATTTGACCTTCTTGATTTTCTAATAAACAATGAACTTCTTCGTTATTTAAATTTGAACTTCTAAATTTTCTTGTATCGATGAAAACCTATTTTTTATAATCCTTTTGGACTGCTTTGTTTTTTAGTTTAACCTTTTTGGTTTTGTAATAAACAGTGAAATTCTCTACCTTTAACTTTGAACCTCTGGTTCTTTTTTTGAAATGGGGACAATCCTTTCTCATATATTTTTTACAAACGAGGAAGGGAGTGCTAGTGAGGGGTGACGTCGATGGTCGGGGAGGGGGATGAGGGGCGGCGCCGATGGTTGCGGAAGTAATCTTCTCTTTTTTTAAAATGGATAAATCCTTTTTTGTACACATTGAAGTTCTTTTTTTTTTATTTGATGTTATTCTATTTTTTACGAACATGAAAAACTAATATTTTTAAAATAAACGTCGGACTGCTTTGTGTTTTTAGTTTAGTCTTCTTGGTTTGTTTTTTAGAAACAGAGAATATCCTAAAATATGTATGTGTACATCAAACTGCTCGATTTTAAGTCTGGTCAACTGAATATATTTTTAAGTCTGTCATAATTGAACATTAACATGTTTATTTTATTTTACAGTATCAGTACAGTGTTAGTAGTAGTCCCGGAAGACACGATGACAACGATTATAATAAACTCACAAGTAAAGAACACTCGCATCTCCCATCCTGGTACGTCTAACTCAGTCAAACCCACAAGCTCTATGTAACGCCTCACACTGGCACTTCTAGCTAACACAAACATGACCTGCTTAGCTTGGTTAACAACCACTAGGCTATGCCAAAATCAGCCAGTGCGCAGCTAGCTCCTGCCTCCAGCTACTTCCCTGGAGCACTGCGTGAGGCGATCGAATGCATCAAGCACGTACCGCAAACATATTACACATGGATCGAGTACAACTTTATTAACGGCGATGGCGACCATGGACGGTGGAAGAAAGACGATTGACACGACCTGTAGGAGTCGTCCTGCTGGTGTAGTACAATGTGGACTTCGGCAACGCCATTCATATGGTCGGGAAGTAGCAACGGCCGGTGGAGACGTGGCAGAAGGGAAGGTCGCAGGCTGGAGGTGCGACGCTGGGAGCTTGCTTGCTGGAGCAGCGGGAGAAAGAGGTATGTTGCAGGGCGGCCGTCCGCGTTTATGCATCAGGAAAGGGGCCATAGCTGCGGGTGAGAAAGCAATGTTCATAAACATGCTGCTCATTCACTGAAATTGATGGAACTATTCTAGTCTGATACTTCACAAATTTTAAATATAAGCAGAGTTTTTGCCGCAACTTACCTTGTGGAAAATCACTAGATCCCAGATCGCACGGCTTCTTTCTTTATCATATCTGAACTTCAGATTAGTGCCTCCCCATTTTTTGCTCTGGCACGCTGTACAAGCTTCAGATAGTACATTAGAGAGCAAGAGCACAGTACACAACATTGGACGCGAGTAGCAGCAAGCTTTTCCATCAATTAGGAAATTGATGAAAAGAACGAAAGAACACTTACTTGATAAACAAGAAACATGGTGAAAAAATTCAGCAGAAAAAATACAACTCTAATCTCAGTTTTTCACATTCTACACGATTAATTCTTTTTTAACAACATACATATAAAATTAATTAACGAATCAAAACTCGGAAAGGGACTCTCTTTTATGCAGATGTAGACCCAATCATTCATGATTCTTCTTTAACATACTATAAGATGAACAACAGAGAAGCATCCATACCAATAATACTGACTTGCAAACAATATTGTAGAAACAAACATCAGAGTTATCGTTGCTTGAGCGAGTAGAGCTGAGGCAGCCATGGAATTAGTAGTCGAGGAGCATCCATTTTTTCTATGGCCTAATGTTGTCAGCCCAAGCACGCACATAATCGATGAAATTGATTTCAAGCTCCAAGTGCAGCAGCCTATGGCAAAGCTAGCAAATAACAACAACTTCAACCAGCAAAAGGGCACAACATAGAGCAACCGTAGTAGTGCAGAAGGAAGATTTACATGGAGCAGCAGAGGTTCACATGTTCAAGCAAGGGACGACAGGGAAGGTCGATCAGAGGTGCCAGAGCAGGTCACGTACTAGAGATGCGGCAGGAGGCAGATGGAAACACCTCGATCAGTTAGTAGATGAACTTCTAAAGTATAGCAATGTTGAACTGCAAAAAAAGTGGCTCCAGAAGCCCCATGACGAATTAGACCACACGGTTGGGGCTCCATCTATCTCCTACATCACCGGACGAGCTCTGGCCATGAGGAAGAACACAACCGGTTCTCACCATGAACTTGACCATAGCCTTTTGCATCAGAAAGAATAAAAGAGCATGAGCAGAGAAGACACAGGCACCGCCGTGCGTCGCTGGTCTCGTCGTGCTACCAGGATCCTGCTCCGGTGCGATGAGAGAGGTCGGGGATAGGGGGAGCGGTGCCCAGCGGCGGTAATGGAGTTGACCGGAGGCTGGGGGCGGGTGGCCGGAGGGAGGGCGGGGCGCGCTGCGGCCTGCCGGAGGGGAACGCGGGCGGTGGGGCGGTCGTCGAAAGGAAACACGGGGGCGTGCGACCCAGGAGGCGGTCGACCCAGTCGTCGCTGAGGGCGGGGCACGCTGCGGCCTGCCAGAGAGGAACGCGGGCGGCGGGGCGGTCACCGGAAGGAAACGCATGGGCGCGCGACCGGGGAGGCGGTCGACCCCGTCGCCATTGGGGACGTTCCGGTGGCTGGTGTTGACGGGGGCGGCAGCGGGGGGTGCCGGAGGGTGCGAGAGAGGTGGGGCGGGGCACCTACGACGGGGGATAGGGTCCGGGGCGGGGCGGATCACTAGCGGTGGGTGGGGGAGGGGGTCGCCGATGGGTGGGTGGGGGTTGGGGATCCAGGCGAGGGAGGCGGGGATCGAGGCGCGGGAGGTGCAGGACACGCGATGGTTTTTTTCGGTGGAGTTCGGGAACACCACCGCGGCTCCTCTATATACAGGGAGGTGTGATCCAAATAACTATTCTAATCCTGGGATTAGAATAGTGTTGTCCTATATATATATATATATATATATATATATATATATATATATATATATGATCTAGAAGTATTTGGAACATTTTATATTTAGTTTAAGTGTTAACGGGACTTAAAAGGCCAAGAGATGGAAGGCAACTTGGGCCAAAAAGACCCAAGTGGGAAACTGCCTCCTTGCCTAAGAAGGAGGCCGAATTGGGAGAGGGGAGGAATCAGACTCCTCCTCCCAGGCCGACACACTTTCCCCCTTGGTGGCGGCGCTCCCTCTCCCCTCTATCCTATATATACACGAGGATTTGTGCTCTTTATAATACACAAGTTTTGGAGCCTCCTCTAGTTCTTCTAGTTCTTCTAGTTCTAGTTCTAGTTGGTCCCAGTTGACTAATTAAAGGTAGGATAATCCTGTTGTCCTCATAATTAGAAGCCATTTGTGGTTCTAATCTCGTCCCTTTAATTCTCTAGCGATGATTAGTTCTGGACGGCGAAGCGCTGCTGGATCTTGCAACCAAGTAGAGAGGACGTGCTTTCGGTCTTAGGTTCGAGGGACTGTTCGTGGGCACTACGAGGGCTCGTCATCGACGGTATGAGGGTTTTCAAGTAAGATCTACATCGACACGTTCTTCTTCCATTGTAACTCGGAGACGGTAACGATCATGATCTCAACCCTTTATGCATCTTCATATGGATCTTGGGTGATTGTAGGAGCAAATTTTTTGGTTTCTACTACGTTTCCGAACAAAGCAAACATTAATTAGGTATATTCGGTACTTCCAGTACATAAATATTTTGGTCAGCAGAGGCTACGCACGTGCCAAGATGAACACCTTGTATTACATGGCATGTACCATGATGTCACATATTCCTAGTATAGTCTGTGTATTTGTCTCAGTTCCTTAAATTATTAGCAGTGGCGGGCTTCGAGAAGTGCTCGCCACCAAGAGTTTGCGCCGTCAGCGCCTTTAGTGGTCATAACTAGTGCCGGGCCCTACAGCATGCTCGCCTCTACTTGATTTGTACCATTGGCGGACGGGCGCCTGCCACTGATGCCGTGTTAGCAGTGGCAGGAGGTCAGTGGCGGGCGCCCTGGAGAGCCTTGCCCGCTAGTACTGGGCTTTTTGCGTGCACTACTGCTAGGCATTCTTGCAGTAGTGGATTCTGTCGTAGGAAACGTGCGCGATGGATGATGTGTGATGAATGACTCATCCCACACGTTCCTTGTAACACATCATGTATGATGAATGACAGATCCCACATGATTGGGCGTCTCCAATAGTGCGTGATAAGCGGTCCGAAAGCAAAAGTTTCTACCAGAAAAAATTTGCTGGATGGAAGATAAATCTCAATGTGTTATTCTTGCTGACCGTGTGTGATAGATCAACACTTTGCATAACTTTAATTCCGGGAAAATTGTGTGCGATAGGTAGGCCTATCTCACATGTTTTATTCTTGCCGATCGTTTGCGGTAGCTCAATTCCTTCACACACATTTACTTTCGGGTGTATCGTTAGCGATTGGGGCCTTATCCCACATGGTTATCCATTAGCTTGTGCGAAGCACTCCCCCTATTGCACAACAGGATTAATTCATTGCTTAAGGTTTAGTTTTAGTCAAGTACAATGGGGTAGGAATGCAGTCCCCTTTCATTACATGTATATGGAGTGATATAGGTACAAGTAAGCTGGTGTGAACACTAGTCTTTTTTTCATTTTTGGAGAGCAATAAAAGTGTCTTTTTTTTCATTTTTGGAGAGTAATTAGAGGCATGCCTGGCACCTTCTTTTTGTTTAAGTTCTTCCAAAAATACCAGGCCAACGCACGAAATCCATAGTAAGTATTCACCCGGCAAACGTTGTTTTGGAAAGTACTAATAAACAATCCCAATTGCTACAGGGCATGCATTGATGTTGGTAATTTTGGTAGGGATTAATCGTCAAAATGTCGTACGTTTTCACACACACCAGAATAGATTGGATTGCAAAGTTTGAAACATTTGCTGATTTGCAAGCGGGAAAAGACCGGCCGAGAGAATATGTGTGTGTATATATAGTCAACCGATCCATCCAGCACAAGCACACACAACACAAAGCATACGAGCGTATAGCCAACCGATCCACCCAGCACACAACCTTGCCAGCTCCACGAGAAAAACACCCCGCTCGTCAATCCACCGCCGCTAGCTGCTGCCAGATATGGCCGGGTACTGCTCCATCTCCATCCTCCCCACGACCTCATCCGGGAGATCAGCCAATGCTTCCTGGCGACGAACGATCTTGACGCCTACGTCGACTTCCGGGCCGCCTGCCGCGATTGGCGCCGCGTCATCCCCAACCCCAGGGCGGATGCCAAGGACCCAAAATTCATTCCGACCAAGTGGATCATGGCAAGGCACTCCCTCTTCGAGGACGGAAAGGTCACCTTCGTCAACCTCAGCACCGGGCGCTCCATCTGTAAGGACATCTCCCTCCTGCTCGGTAGATACTTCTTCATCGGCGTCGCTGCAGGCGGGCTCCTCGTGCTCGGGGAGCAAAAGTATCCATACCAAACTCGGGTGGTCAACCCATTCACCGGCGCAATGGTCCACTTCGAGGCGGGGATACCCTGGGACAAGGTGGAGGCAGTTGCCGTGACCTTGTCCCCTATGAGGGTGTTCGCCAGCAGCCCGCAAAGGAACTCCGTCAGGTGGATCGACGAGACTACAGAGGAAAGTGTGTCCGGTTGGGGATTTCATGATAAATGGTTCGGGGCGTCTCAGCCTCTCAGGGATGCCTCGTCGGCATGACTCCCTTTGCCGGCGACCTGTACACCACTGACGTCGATGGGTCCATCATCTCGGCAACCGATGCCGCCGCTGCAGAGAAAGATCAACGTCAACAACTTCTAGCCATTCTGAGCCTTGAGTCTTACGCACAGGAATGTCATGGCAATTACTTTTACCTGGTGGAGTCGGAGGGGGAGCTGCTGTTCGTAATGGAGTGCACGCAGCCGTTTTACAATGGAGGCCCGCTGGTGTACAAGGTGGACGCCGTGAACAAGGTACTTGTGCCGGTCTGGAGCCTCGGCAGCCAAGCCCTGTTCGTGAGCAAGTACCGGTGCCTCTCTGTTGACGCCAGCAAGCTAAAGACGGTGGAGGAAGGAAGCATCTACTATGCAGATTACTCCATGATTATAGCCTATGATTATGAGATTTTTCCGGACGATGGTTGGGTAGAAAAGCAGCCCGAAAATGCTGTTCAATTTCACCCAAACCATGAAGATTATGACCGCCCTTTCAGTCTTGCCCAGATCTTGGTGGATTATTGCAGGACTGCCGAGCACGACTAGACTGAAGAAGTACACAGATGCTGCCGCCTTCTGGTGCCGGTAGTTTCAGTGAAGGTGATGACAACGAATTGGACTGATCATGGTGCATGGTCTATGAATCGGCAAAAGTAGTACTTTCTCTAGCGCTTTGTATGAGATCTATAATTTGTAATCATCGTTTTGTTAATTTTGGTCAAACATAAATAGGTTTCTGCTTTTGGCAATTTCTCTGCACAAAGCACATCACCGTTAATTTGCTGTAAATGCGAGAAGTGGCTGAATTACCATTCGAAAGCTGTGCTTGCTCATATCATAAATTAGGAGTATCATTTAGATATGGAGGTGGTAAAAGAGCAACCATGTGACTTTCAATACATCTCAGAAAATTGGAAGAAAATTTCAAATGGGACTAATTTTAAATTGATATCTCATTATCTCAACCTCACTCGCCATGCAACACAAATATCATTTTCACTGAGAAAAAATACAGAACAATGTCCTTATTTATGCCCACACACAAAAAATATCATTCATAAAAGGCAAACACAATTGAATCGATAGTTTGAGAAAAAGCAAACTGATGATAGTGGAAATTTGAGCACTAAGTGCTTGAATCATAGAATAAGGGAGCTCTTACAAATCTGAGCACTAAGCTTATTGTTAATGATTAATTAGTAGACTTAATTGGCAATAAAAAGTGGTATGCTATGTTGCCCTGGTCCTCCGTTTTGCACATCTGAGTTGCATATATAACAACCATGCAGGTATCCAAGCCCTCTTCGTCAGCAAGTACCGCTGCCTCCCTGTTGACGCCAGCAAGCTAAAGACGGTGGTAGAAGGCAGCATCTATTATGCAGATTACTCCATGATTGTAGCTCACGATAGCAAGATTTTTCAGGATGATGGATGGGTGGAAAAGCAGCCCGAACATGTTGTTGAACTTGACCCAAATCAAGAAGATTATGACCGCCCTTTTAGTCTCGCCCAGATCATGGTGGATTATTGCAGGAGTGCCGAGCAAGAGTAGTCTGTGTTAGAATATAAAGTGTATAGAGATAGGATAGTGGTTTAAACTTGTATCTCTATCTATCTCTTCTTCTCTCCCGTATCTCCTGTAACCTCTCGAGGAGATCACGATCACGATCGATCTCTCTCAACTTGTACATCAAGACTTCGGTCATATAAATACAATGCGGCCCGAGACAAAGGGTTCTACGCTTCGTCATATGGTATCAGAGCCCTTCCTCTCGTACGTCTAGCCCTCAAGAAGGAATCCATCTAGTTGATCGCAGAAGAGAGGAATCGAGATCGAGAAGAGAGGCAACCATGTCAGGAACCACGCCGTCCACCGCTGCTGCCACCACGTCCACCACGTCCGCATCCACCATGAGCGCTCTGTCCACTTTATCTGCACCTTCCACCTTCGCCTCATCTTCCACCTCCAGCAGCAGCTCGCCCTCTCTCGGTCCGCCTCCGTCAGAGAAGCTTACGAGGACGAACTTTCTCCTCTGGAAGGCTGTCGTGCTACCTCAGATCAAAGGAGCACAGATGGAGCACTTCCTCGACGCCACAAGCCCGGCGCCCCCTGCCACCATCACCATCAACAACAATGGGACGGAAGAGCAGGTCTTCAACTACGCCAGATCGATCTGGTTTGCGCAGCAACAACAGCTACAAGGGTATCTCATGGGGTCTCTGTCTCGAGAGGTCCTTGCCCAAGTAGCGATGCTCCAGACGCCGGCCGAGGTGTGGAACTCCATCCATGCCATGTTTGCTGCGCAAACACAAGCCCAGAAGATCAACACAAGGATGGCGCTCACCAACCTGCAGAAAGGTAATCTAACCATGGCAGAATATCTTGGGAAAATTAAAACCCTTACAGATGAAGTTGCCTGCGCCGGTGCACCGCTCGGAGACGCCGAGATCATCTCCCACGTCATCGCCGGCCTCGACATCGACTACAACCCTGTGATCTCGGCCTTGGCGGCGCGGGTCGAAGCTGTTACGGTTCAGGAGCTGTATAGCCAGCTCCTGAGCTTCGACGCCCGCCTCAGCATGCTTCAAGGAGGCAATCTGCGCCAGTCCTCTGTCAACGTCGCCTCCCGTGGACGTGGTCGTGGGCGTGGACAGCAGTGGCGCGGTCGCGGAAACAGCAGCGGCGGCGGGCGCAGTGGTAACCAGGGCCACGCTCGCCCTGGTGACCGCGGCAACAATGGTGGTGACCGCGGCGGTGGCAACAACGGCTACAATGGCGGCTACAACGGCGGCTACAACAACAACAACCGTCGGCCTAGATGTCAGCTGTGCAAGAAACCGGGCCATGAAGTCATTGACTGCTGGCACCGGTATGATGAGGACTTCGTGCCCGATACAAAGCATGTCGCTGCAGCCATGCGGGAGCACGGCGGAGCTGATGGTGACACGGTCTGGTATGCTGACTCTGGAGCTACGGACCATGTCACAAATGAGCTAGAGAAGCTTGCCCTTCGAGAGAGGTATCACGGCAATGATCAAATTCACACTGCAAGCGGTGGAGGTATGGACATCGCCCACATTGGTTAATCTTCTATTAATTCCCCTAGTCTTAAACGTGATCTTGTTCTTAAAGATGTCCTTCATGTACCTCAAGCCGATAAAAATCTAGCTTCCATGTCTCGTTTAACTTCCGACAATAATGTTTTCTTTGAAACTCATCCTACCTATTTTTTCATAAAGGATCGGGCAACGAAGGAGCTCATCCATCACGGTAGATGCATTGGAGGATTATATCCCATCACATCAAGAGTCTTTGATCGAAAGTGTCACCGTCAAGTTTATTCTGCCATCAAGCCTTCCTTAGCCAAATGGCACCAAAGATTAGGTCACCCTTCTCCAAATATAGTCAAGCAAGTAGTCAATAAAGGCAATCTTTCATTGTCACGTAGTCCCGAAAGTGAGTCAGTTTGTGAAGCTTGTCAATGTGCAAAGAGTCACCAACTTCCTTATCCTCTGTCAAATAGTGTGTCTCATGCTCCTTTAGAGCTTATTTTCAGTGATGTATGGGGTCATGCAAGAGATTCTTTTGGTCGCAAGAAATACTATGTCAGTTTTATTGATGATTATAGCAAATTCACTTGGATATATTTGCTTAAGTTCAAATCTGAAGTCTTTTCTGTTTTCCAAGAATTCCAAAAACTTGTTGAAAGACAATTTGATAGAAAGATCCTTGCAGTCCAAAGTGACTGGGGAGGAGAATATGAGAAACTCAATTCTTTCTTCCGTAGCGTTGGCATTATTCATCATGTCTCTTGTCCTCATGCACATCAACAAAACGGTTCAGCCGAACGCAAACATCATCATATTGTGGAAGTTGGTTTGTCTCTTCTAGCTCATGCATCAATGCCACTTAAATATTGGGATGAGGCCTTTATCACAGCTACTTACCTTATCAATCGTTTGGCTAGTCGAGTCATTGGCAACACTACTCCTTTGGAACGTTTGTTTCATCAAAAACCAGACTATAGCTCTCTAAATTTTTTTGGGTGTGCTTGCTACCCAAATTTGCGTCCCTACAATCACCATAAACTTGAGTTTCGGTCCACCCAATGTGTGTTTCTTGGCTATAGTAATCTTCATAAAGGATACAAATGTCTAGAAATCTCATCCGGCCGTATCTATATATCTCGTGATGTTATTTTTGATGAAACATTATTTCCATTTGCTAAACTTCATCCTAATGCGGGAGCTCTTTTGCATGCTGAAATCTCCTTTCTTTCCGATCCTCTGTCTTCTCTTGATCACGGGGGTGAATTAATTAGAATTGATCATGTGGAAAATTCCATGGAAAATTTTGAATCTCATGTTGATTGTGCAGCCACAGGCCATGATTTTATGTGTGTAGATGCAGCCAAAACAGGACCAGGCGCCAGATCCCAGGCAGATTCGCCTGGCGCTGCAGTCACGCGATCCGAGGTCGATCCGCGCCGCAGTCTGACGGGAGCGGGATCCCAGGCGGATCGCCTCGCGTCCCCCGTGACGCCCGGTCGGGTGGCCGACAGACCACCAGGCGCGGAGCCAACCAGCGCCTCTGGACCGGTGGCCGACAGCCCGCCAGGTGTGGAGCCTACCAGTGCAGAGCCCACCAGCCCGCGCCGCAGCGTCTCGCCCTGCGCCACACGTTCCGATGCTGCTGGCGACGGGGGGAGCGTGTCTGCCGACGGATTTGTTGTACCGGACGGATCTTCTGTGCCGGACGGATCCGTGGCCAGTTCTGCAGTAACTTCAGTTCCTCTCCGTCATACACGATCTCAGTCAGGTATTGTCAAGGAGAATAAATATACGGATGGTACAATCAGGTATGATAAACTTAAGCGAGCATTTCTCACAAGTACTGGTGAACCAACAAATCTGCATGATGCTCTTGCACACAAGGATTGGAAGAAGGCTATGGATGTTGAATATGATGCATTAATTCAAAACAAAACTTGGCGATTAGTTCCACCAAAGAGGGATGCTAATGTGATTGACTGCAAATGGGTATATAAAATTAAGAAACGAGCTGATGGAAGTATAGACAGATACAAAGCCAGACTAGTTGCAAAAGGTTTTAAGCAAAGGTTTGGTATAGATTATGAAGATACTTTTAGTCCTGTTATTAAGTCAGCTACTATTCGACTTGTATTGTCTATTGCTATCTCCAGAGGTTGGAGCCTACGACAGCTAGACGTTCAGAACACGTTTCTTCATGGTGTTCTTGAGGAAGAAGTGTTCATGAGGCAGCCACCGGGATATGAAAACAAGAACACACCACATTATGTCTGTAAGTTGGACAAAGCATTGTATGGGTTAAAACAGGCCCCAAGAGCCTGGTATTCAAGGCTAAGTACACAGTTGCAAAAGCTTGGGTTTACACCATCAAAGGCAGATACCTCATTATTCTTTTATCATAAGAACAATGTTACTATATTTGTTCTTGTTTATGTTGATGATATAATTGTTGTCAGTTCCAGCTTAGATGCTACAACTTGTCTGCTTAAGGATTTGAAGTTGGAGTTTGCTCTCAAAGATTTGGGAGATCTACATTACTTTCTTGGAATTGAGGTCAAGAAGGTAAAAGATGGCATACTTCTTACACAAGAGAAATATACCACTGACATTCTCAGAAGGGTAGGCATGGAAAAGTGTAAGCCGGTCAGTACACCCATCTCTACTTCAGAAAAGCTTACTGTTGAAAGTGGAGAAGCACTTGGTTCAGATGATGCAACAAATTACAAAAGTGTTGTAGGTGCATTACAGTACTTGACTCTTACATGTCCTGATATTTCATATTCTGTTAACAAAGTATGTCAATATTTGCATGCTCCTACTACTGTTCATTGGACAGCAGTCAAAAGGATTTTGAGGTATCTCAAGTTTACAGAGGGACTTGGTCTTCAGATTGTCAAGTCTTCCTCTATGCTTGTGTCAGCTTACTCTGATGCAGATTGGGCAGGGTGTGCTGATGATAGAAGATCAACAGGTGGCTTTGCTGTGTTTCTGGGAACAAATCTTGTGTCATGGAGTGCAAGAAAACAGGCAACAGTCTCACGTTCGAGCACAGAGGCTGAGTATAAAGCTTTAGCCAATGCAACAGCTGAAGTAATGTGGATTCAGACATTGCTACATGAACTTGGAATTAAAGTTCCACAGGCTGCAAGATTATGGTGTGATAACATTGGTGCAACCTATCTTTTAGCTAATCCTGTTTTTCATGCACGGACAAAGCATATTGAAGTTGATTTTCACTTTGTCAGAGAAAGAGTGACACGCAAACTGCTTGATATAAGGTTTATTTCAACAGGTGATCAACTTGCCGATGGATTCACAAAGCCTTTGACAATGCGGAGGTTAGATGATTTCAAGTACAATCTTAACCTTGGCAAGTAGGGTTTAGATTGAGGGGGAGTGTTAGAATATAAAGTGTATAGAGATAGGATAGTGGTTTAAACTTGTATCTCTATCTATCTCTTCTTCTCTCCCGTATCTCCTGTAACCTCTCTAGGAGATCACGATCACGATCGATCTCTCTCAACTTGTACAGCATGACTTCGGTCATATAAATACAATGCGGCCCGAGACAAAGGGTTCTACGCTTCGTCATAGTCTGAATAAGTACAAATAATGCGGTCTTATGGCGGGGGTTGTTTCATTGAAGATGAGGACTGGTCATTGTGGTCAATGAATCGGCAAAATTAGTACTTTCTCTAGCTTTGCATGAGATCTGTAATTTGCAATCGTTTTGTTAGTTTTGGCCAAACATATATTGCAGCTTTTGGTCAGTGGCGGAGCTAGCTCCCGGAGACCTGGGGCAGCTGCCCGGGCTGCTCCGGCCATCCTTCACTAAACAATACAAAGAAACCATGATTAGTATTACTAATTACTTGGGCAAATGCTGGGCACTATCGCCGTGTAAAGATTCTGCCCCGGCTCCTTGAGCTGGCTGGCTCCGCCACTGCTTTTGGTTCTTTCTCTGCATAAAGTACGCCACTGTTTGCTGAACAAATTCTCATTCTAAAGCTATGGTTACTGATATGACAACGTAGAACTATCATCGAGATATTGATGTGGTCTAAAGCAACCATAAATTGGACTTTCAATAAATCTGAGTAAATTGGAAGACAATTTTAAGTGGGAGTATGCTTAAATGGATATCTCAGCCATACTGTCCAAGCAACACCAAGATCATTTGCAACGAGAAAAAGCACAGAACAATGACCTTATTTATGCCCCCCCTCCACACACACACACTCAAAAACAAATCATTCACAAAATGGAAATACACTTCAATCAATAGTTTCAGAAAAACCAACTGATAACAGTGTACACTTGAGCACTACATGCTTCAATAATAGAATACGGGAGCTCTTACAAATCTGAGCACTAAGCTTATTGTTAATGTTTAGTAGACTTAATTGGCTATAAAAAGTGGTAGGCTAAGTTACCAGGGTGCACAATTCTGCACATCACAGTTGCGTATCACACCAATGCAGGCAGCACTCCATACACAACATCATGGCATCCACCAGTAGGAGAGAAAACTGCGAAAATTGTTATACAATTTTTTCTGGATGTACAGAAAGACACAGTATTGGGTTCACCAGGTCAATGTTCTAACACTATATATGCACACAAATATGACTTCCAAGTTTTGGAAAATTCACCCAGGCTGACAACAGCAAGAATTTAATGAGTACAATGAAGTATAAATACTGTGTTTAGCTTCCCATATCAAATTTTGCAGATCGTATGGTTTCGTCTTTCTGTAATATGGTAGACCATTCTGGGTTGAGAAGTTGATTCTTCTTACTGGAGCACATGAAGGATATACATAAAAATATTATACCTTTCGACCACGGTTAGTTATCAAGTCATTCCTTCCGATCTCCTGACTCTAACTTGTTTCGTTAAGTTAGCGAAGATGAAAAACACAAAAGAAAGATAGTTCCTAAAAACAAGAGGAACAAAAAGGAAAGCCCAAATCCTTTTTTATTTTACCTTTTTATAGTATACAAGCAGTAAAGTAAACATACTGACAAGAAAATTATAGGAAAACAGGATATGTGAACTACATATGGCTGTACCACCATTTCCCGCCGCCCTTGTCTCGGATCACCATTGACAAGGTCATTGAGAATGATGTCTGTCAGCTGATAACGATTGTGAGCATACAATACTCACGGACTCAAGTGCATTGAGAAATTCAAACTTTTTTTTTCACGAACCTAAATTTTATAGTGCCCAAAAACAGTAGATTAATTGCATTTTTGCCAATTCATGGGAAAATTAAAGAAATTAAGAGTAATTGGGTCAATTATCTCCATTAAGTAACAAGCTAAAATTAAAATAAACTAGTTCCGTTATAAAGCATAACTAGAATTGAACAAGTAGATCCATAGTGGCACTTGCTCCCATCAATGCTCTAATACACTACAATTTGCATAAACTAGACATTCACAATAAGTGGTATAAAACTCAGATTGAACCCTTCCACATGTCACAGAAGTGTGCATTTGTGGCCAATATGAAAACTAGCCTCAGTCCTCCAATTGTTCTGCCACCATGTCATTGTGATAATTGTCTATGTCGACAGTGGAACTACATTAATCTAGTATACACGGTATAAGTACTAAAGTGGGATAAATAGGAAGAAAACGACTCCTATCGAATAAAATCAACAAAACACATGGGCAAAAAACGATGTATCCTACCTTTTGCTACTCTATTATATAAAAATTTACAATGGTGGGTTGAAATAATCTAGATTATACATAACATAGGTGATTTTGCTCCTTACAATCGATATGTCCGGTCTGCACACACTAGTGCAGAATCGGGCTATAGTCCCGGTTCGTAAGGCCCTTTAGTGCCGGTTCTGGAACCGGCACTAAAGAGTGGGGACTAACCCCCCCCCCCCATTAGTCCCAGTTCAACGCGAACCGACACTAAAGGGCCACCACGTGGCACGAGCACGCGCCGGGGGGGCTGATGTTTTTTAGTCCCTGTTGGTTACACCAACCGGGACTGAAAGTCTTAGGGGTTTTGTGTTTATGATTTATTTTTCCTTCAATTTTGTGTTTTTCATTTGCTTGTATTTTACGATACTACATATTGTACACGTTATGCACATATATAAATAGAATTTCTCGTAGAACCGATTATATATATATATATATATATATATATATATATATATATATATATATATATATATATATATATATCATCGAATGTCTCGCATGACCATTCACACATAAACATGTATATATACAATTTGGTATATACAATTTCTCCTACAATTTGCAGATCATTACATGGAGGCATTAGGTCTAGCTAGGTATGGGGTAATAGTATTCTCCGTCGGGATCTATGACCTGGTCGAGCAAAAATCCGGTTATTTCCTCTTGAATTGCTCGTACGCGATTCTCTGGTAGGAGCTGATCCTGCATCTCCTTCATGTTTAAGGAAGAGATCAAAATATGCATGTATTATTAGTTGTGTATATATATATATATTAGATAATGATGTAAAAATTGTGAATAGTGTTCTGGCATACGCATCCATTGCTCTCTATCAGTTCTGCTCCTTTCGGACGTCATCATACGAATGTTATCGCAGACATAGAATGCACATAAATCAGTCGCCGGCGCCTGCCTCAGGGCCTTTACGAGAATAGAATTCAATCGGATAATAATTAATCAAGCATGATAATGGTATTGAAACTAGAATTAAAGAGATGCACGGATGTAGCTAGCTAGTACTACTTAATTACCTTGGGTTGCACCCATTTCAGCTGTTTTGGACATTCGCCTGGAACCTCTTTTCTGAACTTTTGCCAAGCCCTGCCCGCCGGCAAAGATAATGAATAAAGGAGTTATTAATTAGTTGATATCAGGAAATGACGAACAAAAGAGGCCGACATATAGTTCGATAAGATTGAAATTACTTGTCGACCATCCCCTTCATGATTGAGTATTCAGTAGTTTCTTTTTATAGTGGGTCCAGTACTTGAACATTTGCCTTGTCAACTTCAATAATTAAAAAGATCCAGTACTTGAACATTTGCCTTTTATAGTGGGAAACTGCTTGCACAGACGTTTGTATAATTAAGCGGGCATTCAACTCATAAACTACACCTTATATATTAACATTTAGTAAGGAAAAACAGAATTTATAGTACAAGACAGTGTCACTCACCCGAAGTTGTAAGGAAGTAGTATTTCTGGTTGGCTATTTAGTTGCTTCAAGAACTCTAGCAAACTTTTCTTTGTGTCATTTCGTTCCCATGGACGCGTCCATGTCTCTTGATTAATGGTATTTGGGTCAATGAACCTAATGCCATAGCGTCTAACTTTTTTCATTTCATACATCTTCATTCTGCATAATACCACAAAAAATAATATAGTGAGGATAATTACAGGTAATGAACGAGCACTAAAGCTAGCTAGAGAATTAAATTATACAATAAGAAACCACTTACAGACAATAGCAACTGACGATAGATTTGTCGAGTGCGTCTTGATTGAATAACTGAAACATTTCTTGAAACTCAACCCACAGATCTTTTCCATGGTAGTAATGCTCTTTAGTGACTTTCACCACGAGGGACTCTTTATCGGTAGTCTTTACTTCTCTCATGTACCATTCATGCAATTCATACATTCTCGTTGATAGACCCTTAACCTCCTCAGGCTTGACCAGAGGTTGGCCGTGGGCATATTTCCATTTTAGTTCCTCGTCGGTAAAAGTTTCCATGGGCTCGATGCCTAGGAGTTGTTCTACAGTGACACCGGCCTCTTCAGCCTGGCTTCTAAGATAGTCGGTTATTACCAGCTGATCGTGTCGGTACTCACATGTGTTGGTACAGTGAGCGGGTGGATCGATTGCACTGCCTGTTCTCCCAGCGGGGGAACAATTTTCTCGCTTTTTTCGGCAGCTACTTTGCTCGAGCTAGAGGTCGACTCCTTCTTTTGTTGTGCTTGATATGACTTGCTGATTTGGCGCTCATAGTCTGAGGCCCTAGGCTTGGGAGCTGGTGCTTGAGCCGTACAAATAAAGTGGTCAATGACATGCTCAGGTACTTTCTCCTTTGGCGGCGGTGGTTGCTGAGGCTTGAGGCTTGGACCAAATTGGTTTCTATTGCCTCCTGCTGTACCGCTAGCCGCTGTAGCTGCGACGCCTCTCCTTCGTTGTTGCTTAGGCGGCAGAGCCCACTGAGGCGGCGGAGACGGCTGAGGCGGTGCCTGACTTGGAGGAGGAGGACTGTGCTGATGTGGTGCCGAACTTGGAGGAGGAGGAGTGGGCTGAGGCGGTGCCGGACTTGCAGGAGGAGGAGTGGCCTAACGCGTTGGCGGACTTGGAGGAGCAGGACTCTGCTGAGGCGGTGGCTGACTTGGAGGAGCGGGAGTCTGCTGATGTGGTGGCAGACTTGGAGGAGTTGTCGGGTGACACGGTGTCGGTGGCCTTGGAAAGATGATGCAATCCTTTCTCCATATAAAATGATACGATGTATGGCCACTCCCAGTGTGCGCTCATCTTCACCTCCAGGAATGTCAAGCTCTAGCCCTGTATATTGTGCCACCACTTCATCAACCGCGACACGAGCATAGCCAGCTGGAATAGGATTGCAACGAAAGGTTGCTTCAAGGGGATTTGTATAAGCAACGCCGTCCGCCACCCTCATGGATATGTTCTTCATTTTTAAGTGTAGCTCACGATTAGTGTTATCCATGATGTCATCCGCAGGGTATCTATCCAGCAGTGCCTCATCGCCCGGGGCAGAACCCACGCTGCTTCTCGACATGGATGGGACGGTGTTATCGATGCTGGATCTGCTAGCTGCTGCCACTGCTGAGACCCCCTTTCCTGGCTAAGTGAGTCGATCTGCTGCTATTGCCGCTGGAAAGCGAGTTCCAAATCTGCGTGCTTTGATTCTACAATGCGAAGGCGGTCTGCTTCCTGCTTCCTCTGCTCCTCCTCCAGCTTCCTCTTCTTCTCCTCCTGCATCTTCTTTCTCGCACGGATTCTGTAGTCGGTGTTCCAGTCCGCAAACCCCTCAAACCACGGAACAATGCCTTTGCCTTGCGTTCTTCCTAGGTGTTCAGGATTCTTCAGGGCACATGTAAGCTCGTCGTTCTCTCTGTTGGGCGTGAAAATCACCGTTCGAGCCTCTTCTATTGCAACAATTAAATCGAGGTTGGCTCCTTTAAGACTAGCCCGCTTCAAAACCTGGCTTATCTTTGGGTCCAACGACCCCCATGTGCATAGAACCATGTCCTGGAGCTGGGGGCCAATTCAATGTAAATGGAATGACCCCCGCAACCACCATCTATTGCTCAGCGAGATCCCACTTAGGCCGGGCCACCTCGTAGCCACCTGGCCCCAGCTTGTGGTGCCATATCTTTTTCGCGGCATTGATCTTGTTTATTCTCGACCGTTCCTGAACTACTTACGATTGCTTGAATTTCATGAAAGCTTCCCAATGATCTCTTGACTTCTCAAGTGTTCCCTTGAATTCTGGAGTCTTCTTTCCTCCTTCGACGTACTTGTTCCATATATTTTTATTGTGGTTGTTGAATGCTATCGCCATCTTCCTAAGAGTAGCGTTCTTGACTTTCTCCACATCTGCATCTATGAAATGATCTGGTAGGGTGAAATGTGACATGAGATATTCCCAAAGCCGACCTTTTGGTCTTTGGTCGACCAAAGTAAGATCTGGACGTTCCTAAGCTGGCTTTTTCCATTCTTGAATGGAGATCAGGATTTGGTCCTTCACAAGAACTCCGCACTGACGAATGAACTTCCCCACATTCTTCCTAGGCTCGCGCGGTTCGTCATTAGGTTTGATGGGAACGACGTTGTACTTTACGCCATCCTTCAACTTTTTGGCCGGGCCTCGCACTGTCCTGCTACTTGTAGAAGATTTGCTCGATCCGGAGGGCTTAAAGAAGAAAGATCGACTCGTTAATATATGATCACCAGATGCCTGCTTCTATAAATATACCTGGCCGGTATTTGTTATTTGAAGATCATCATAGTTCTGGACTTCATTTATTCATTCGTCTTCATCGAATATCATATCACCCTCATCGGTATTGTTAAAATATTGTGAGTCGTCATCTTCTTCATTCTCATCTGGCCGGCTCAGGGAGCTTATGATCTCGAGTAGGGCCTCTTCTCCTTCTCTGCCGGTATTATCCGCCATATCTTTTATTTACCTAATCCAAAAAATATAAAACAATTTAGTATTCAAATTAGAATGCATGGATCCAATCAATAAGGAAAAATTGAATCATAGTTCATAATATGCATCCCGAATAATCCAGATAATTAATATGCATCATCGAATATAATCTCGAATACATTGTCTAGAATATTATCAAATAATATAATCTCGAATACATCATCTTGAATATCTCAAATCTATCACTAGCTAACACAAATCGAACACTATCGAATAATCTAGTTCACTCGCGGTTCCTAAGGCGCGGGCGGTGGACACCCACAGAGAAGGAACCATCATAGGATCATAGCTCAGGTGAGATCCTCGAAGAACATGCCAGGTATTGGAGAACCTGACGTCCAACGCAGGCATGTAGCGACTGACGTGCTCGTCCTCCTCCCTGACTCGACGACGTACCACCTCCGACAGGGCCGGCTGCTTCTGCACCGAAAGTGGCCTACGCGAACACCACCAAAGGAACTCCGGGTTGACGACGGGACCCGGGGCCGGGTTCCTCATCAAGCGGCGCGCCCCTGAAGGTAGCACCTCCCAATGCCAGGCCGATGGAGCCCAGTCCAAGACATGACTCCTCTGAAGCAGGACATCGTCGCGAACGGGTCGACGGCGAGGATGCGGGCCGGGCATCATTGACGTCGAGAACAAATTCTATGCAAATGTAACATTTTTTAACAAGGGATTTAACAAAATTGCGCCATTCTGAATGTGCAAAAAATGGTCCATATTTTTGCCGATCTCATCTACCCTTCTATATGTCACGTTGTCTAGTGTCAAAGGATTCAAGAAAAACATGGCTTCATTATTAGCCGGAAGTAACAGACGCATGATGGTACGAAGCTCTCCAAAATTGTTTTGGAACAGAGTCCCCGATAGAATAACTCTCTTGGTACGAAGTTCAGCAAGAGCCTTCCGAATATCGCTATTATGAAGGCCTTTGCTGAACTTTGTACCAAAAAATGAATTATCCTATCAGGACTCTGTTCCAAAATAACTTTGGAGAGCTTCGTACTATCATGCGCTTGTTACTTCCGGCTAATGATGAAACCATGGATTTCTTCAATACTTTCACACAAGAGAACATGCACATATAGAAGCTAGGGGTACCTATATGAGATCAGAAAAAAAATGTCATCAACTTAATTATGCACATCCATAATGGGGGCATTCTTGATAAATCCCTTATTACATGTTGCATATGTCAAATTCAAACTTTGACATATGATCAAACTTTGCATATGTCAAAATTCAAACTTTGACATATGATCAAATGTTGCATATGTCAAAATTCAAACTTTGACATATGATCAAATGCTGCATATATATGTCAAAATTCAAACTTTGACATATGGCAAAATTATTGCATCTAGTTACATTGGATCAAATGTTGCATCGTGAAATATGCAACATTCAAACTTTTTTCAATATGATAAACTTTTAATACATTCAAACATCTAAAACATCAAAACATACATATATACATCTAAAACATCAAAAATTCCTACTCAATAAAACATCTACAACATCGAAACATAAAGTATAAAAAACTAAAAAATAATATATATAATTCAACTAAAAACAGAAAACCAAAAAATAATTAAGAAAATGTGTGTGTGTGGGCACGCGCGCGTGATGGGATGGGCGGCCATGGCGGCACATGGGCTCACATCGAGGTGATGGCCGGGAAGGAGAGATGACGGGGGCGGCGAGGGGACGGCGACGATGAGGGCGGCGATGGGGGCGCGCAGCAATGGGGACGCACGTCGACGGGGACGGGGGTGAGGACGGGGGGGCGGCGACGGGGATGGCGACGGGGACGGGGGCGGCGACGGGGACGTTGACGGCGGGCGACAGGGGTGGCGACGGGGGGCGGCGGTGATGTCGATCAAAGCAGAGGAGACCAAGAAGAGAAGAAGAAACTGGAAATTTCATAAGTGTTGTATATATAGGAGGGACCTTTAGTCCCGGTTGGAGCCACCAACCAGGACTAAAGGTCAAATTTGGCCAGGCCAAGCGACGGGAAGCACCAGCCTTTAGACCTGGTTGGTGGCTCCAACCGCGACTGAAGGGGGGTCTTTAGTCGCGGTTGGAGCCACCAACCGGGACTAAAGGCTTGTGCTTCCTGTGTGTGCGGTGTAGAAGTTTAGTCCCACCTCGCCGAGCGAAGGGTAGCCGCACTAGTTTATAGACCCACCCGTAGCAACTCCTTCGAGCTTCTCTCTAAAGCAGCCTTGTGGGCCTAACTCTGCTGCGCTGCCCGGTGGAACTATTGGGCCATGCGGGCCTACATCCTGGCCCAACTACAGGTTGGGTTTCTAGTCGTATGCACGCCATTCTGGCCCAGTAGGCGGGCTTTTTTTCATTTTTTCTGCGCTATTTATTTTCTTTTATTTATGAAACGTTTTTTTTTGCTTTATTTAGAGTTTCTTCGTGAATATTGTTGCTTTAGGTAAAAAAAATTATAAACTTTCTATTAGTGCCAGTAGTTTTCAAATTTGAATTATTTGAAATTTGTATGAATCACTAGTTTGTGAATAACTTTACTTTAAAATAGATTTTCAGTGATTCTTTTTTCTTATGTTTAATATTAGTGTGTTTTATAATTATATTCAATTTGGTAATACTTAGGTTGTTTTAAAAAATGAAATGCCTTTATAACAGATGAGTTTTCGTCCGAGACCCTAATACTTCGAAAGAGATTGTCCATTTTGTACACGAAGTGGATCCAGTTTTTGCCATAACCCTCTCAACTTTTTAGCACATGCTATGCGGGTGAAATGATGATACCATGCCAACTTTCAACCTTTTCATAGTTCATTTGTAGTGCTTTTCAATTTCAGGGTCCTTTAGCTAAAAAAACAGTAAATGCATGAACATGGCAAATGAAGTCAGAAAGGGTTGAAAATTGATGACGTGGCTTTGAATGATGCATATTGAACTCATAAAAACTCTGGACTTGAAATAAATTTTAAAAATTGAAATGCCTTTGTAACCATTGAGTTTTTGTCTGAATCCCTAATACTTCAAAAGAGATTGTCCATTTTGTACACAAAGTGCATTCAGTTTTTGCCGTAACCCTTTCAACTTTTTAGCACATGCTATGTGGGTGAAATGATGATACCATGCCAACTTTCAACCTTTTCAGAGTTCATTTGTAGTGCTTTTCAATTTTAGTGTCCTTTAGCTAGAAAATCAATAAATGCATGAAAAATAGCAAATGAAGTCAGAAAGGGTTGAAAACTGATGATGTGGCTTTGAATGGTGCATACTTCCACTACACAACAACACTTGATTGGGGGCAGTTAACTGCCGGGAGAAAAACCTGTCTAAGGACAATGTACCTGCCGAGAGATTAGCTACTGCCGCTAAAAGCACATTAGGGTAGATAAACTGCCGGGATAACTTGAGGTACAACGACGCCATAACTGTTGGTACACTTGATGGCCCATAATCTACCGGTAGAACTAAATCTCAGCTCATAGTCTGCCGGAGATCCTCTCTGGAACCAGACCCAAATAATAATGTCGGCCCTCTAAGCGCGGGCCAGCGAGCAAAAAGAAGCGCACAACCTGGCGAAATTTTGGCAGAAAAGAAATAGACGCGCCGGCCCTCCCGCTCCACCAGACTAAAATGATGCCCCCAAATCTTGCCCTATCCACCCGTGCCCTCCACCAGAGCCCCTCCACCCCCAAATAACGCCCAATCCAGCCGTGCCATCCACCAGACCGCCGCCGCCCCAAACCTCCTCACCGCCGGCGCCCGCGGCCGCTTTAGACCAGTGCCGGCATACCGCCCCCCCATCCATCCTCCACCGGACAGCAAGCCGCCGCGGCCCCCAACCATCCCGCCGCCAACCCGCAACCATCCAACCGCCTACGGCCGCCCTCGAACCATATCACAATCCGCTGCCACCCCAACAACCACTCCACTATCCCCGGCCACCACTGTCGCCGTCCCTCTCCAGAGCAACGCCGTCGAGCACCCTTTTTACAGGGAGCACCACCGTCATCGTTGAGCCACTCCACCAGCGGCCACCATGCATCCTTCGGGATGCCTTCCTCGCCACTTACCTACTCGCGCGCTTCCTCCTCGAGCAGGCCTCTCCGCAAGCTTCACCGTGCATGAAGCCGCGGGTCTGCCCCCTCCACACGCCCCTGAAGCAATAGACCGTCGGCTCTCCTCTCTAGCGAGCAGTCTGCATCCTCAACATCTTTTCCCTGGACATCCCTGCCTCCTGTAATTCAAGTGATAGGTGACATTTTGTTGCAATTTTTGTGCCTTTTTTTGTTCTGAATGTGAGGTACGCAATGTGTAGAAGTGGTACAGGCCTATAGTTAGAACAAATCATCAATTTTGAAATGCTTTGATCTAATAATAACAGGGAAAAACCATGAGCCATACAAGTTTGAAGGTTCTTCGCTTGTGTAAAAACAAAATTAGATTCTTTGTTTGATCTAATCGCTTTGAAGACTATTACTGTTAGTAGCCCTTCAGATCAAAGGCATGGGACCATTATATTGGTGATTAACAAATGCATACCTTAATTAGATTCGTTGACACCAGACTAAGTGGTTTAGTTGAGGTTTAGAGTTCATTTTAATTTGATATGAAAGAAAGCTAATTATTTTAAGTTTTTGTTTGTTTATTTGATGCTCCAAAGTAGTACCATCTTTGTCTTGTTTTGAGAAATATGATATGTGGACAGAGCAGGTGCTTCATAGATCTAGACAATATTCAGAATCTTGGAGATGTCCATGTGCCCACACATTCCATTTCCAATACAGAGAACTTTAGAACCCAAGCATAAGCTTTCTGGATGTCTCAGGTATGGAATTAGTCACTACTGCAAGCCTTGTTTACACTTCAAAAGTAATATGGGTCAAGTTAATTTTTAGCAGAATAATCTGTGAAATATTACTTTTGGATGTGTTGAATTAAATTAAATGGACCATGTTTCCTTCTTGACCCAAAGGTGCTCGAGTTCTTTGTCTAATGTGGGTACTGATACTTTCTGAATCTTGCTCTAGCATATTAAAGGAGCCTTGACTGTTGACAATTCCACAACTTTATTGGATCTTTTATCATGATATACGAGAGAATTTTCCAGTCTGCTGCCAGACTGTTCAAACAACGTGTCACAGCCTTTTCTGCAGATAATATGCTAGCATGTCTTCTGATTAGTTTAACACATGGATTGCCAAAGCTTTTCAGTCAAGTTGTATGATTCTACTATTTCTCCCTTATAAATCAATAGGTTGGTACAAAATCTAGGAGTGAGTTCCTATTAGCCTACCATTATTCTTCTGTTTCAAAAGTGTTCCATTGATTTCTTGCTTTTATACTATAGGCAGATTTGTTTAAATTAAGTTTGCAAAAACCATTATCCAATCCATGCTCTGTCTTTTTACTACTATCCTTGTTCTTCCAAATAGATGAATGCATGGAAGGACTGTACAGATGCTTACTTGTTCTTGAGACATGGCATTCTAGACTAGGAGAGTCAAGTAGAAGGCCTGGATAGTTTAGTAGTTAGAAAATACTGAAACTGTCCCAAAAGGGAAGGATGGTTGCCCTCCTTGTTTTGAAGAGGTAAAACAAGTTACATGCATTAATTTGTTGGTACCATCACCCTAATTTAAGGACGAGGTGGTCTTTAGCTTGAACAATATTATTTAGCTGATATGTTTATGGTTCAAACCACCATACGAAGTGCTTAATGGCTCTAATGTATTTTATTTTGTCATGATACAGTGTGTTCAACTACACATCTTCTGTCAACTTGCTGGGAATATTGCCTCTGTTCCATGACAGTGTCAGAACGTTGGATTCATGCATTTGATGTCCTCTTGGATCCAGATTGGAATAAAATTAAATGTGTTCCTTTAATTTGCATAGTTGCCTGGTTGCTTTCTTTGCAAATAGAAAATGTGTTCCTTTAATTTGGGTAGGGTTTTTTTGTAATCTATCATGCTTTTCTTCTTTCTTTTCACTGAAAACAAAATGCATTCTTTCGTATCAAAAATTCCAAGAGCACATGAGCCGCTATATCATCTTGAGATTTTACGAAGTCACCGTAGGTGCCTCGTAGTCGACGGGAACGTCTCCTCCCACTGAATGTGTAACGCTGGAAATCCTAAAATAAATCCAGAATAAATGCGAGCACCAGGATTTCAATCCTGGTGGGCCGGGGATACCACCGTCCAAACGATACTTGGCGTGCTGTCTTTATGCGTAAATTGATCATTTGCAGCTATAACTTATAACCCTAACGAATATTTCATTTGATCCTGAGTAAGAATGAAAACAAGGGTACTATAAGATTCTTTTGTTCATATATCCGACAAGAGCAGTGTTGAGTTTTACAAAAGTAACCATATTATTTGAGGATTTCAACAAGGGGAAAAGGTTGAACTCATTTCCATGAATTAGGGAATGTACATTGGTTGACAAGGTAGTCTTGTCTTAAACAGTCAGATTATCTAGACATAGCAATAAAAAATGATGTACGATGAATGATCTTTTAGTCTTATCTCTAGTAACTAGATATACAAAAGAATATGCAGTGAGAGATATTATTGCTAAGAGATCACATATTAACTAAGAGAGGACAAGTCTTTTTTGTATGGTTTCTCTCCCTCCACCTGAGCATTTATCCTACATGGCACTCCCTGGATAGCACCACTGGCCCTTACAAGAGGCAGCAGAAGAGGGGAATGGCTGCATTTTCTGCATGTCTGCGAATAATTGCAATCCTCTCCCAACTGTCCCAGCTTTAGGATCTTGAACAAAAGCCCACTCAAATTGTTGCTGTTGATTGACTGAATTTCCTAGCCACCATCCACTATTTCTGTTGAGAAAATGGAATGAAAAAACATGAGGTGGTGGATTTAGACAGAATTGTTGGCATACCGGAAAAAAAAAAGTATCTAAAGTAGCCCCTCCCCCCTAAAGGGGATTTAGGGATTTAAGTTTAGAGGGGAGGCTGCAAATGATATTATGATAACTAGCACAATGGCCCGCTCCATGCGCGGGTTAGCATTTTGTATTGTTTAATAATGAGAACATATATACTATTTGGTTGACCTAAAGAAAAATTAGAGGCATATCTGATGACATTACAAATATAAGAATTGTGCATACATAGTTTTGTATTAGGTATTTCTGGTTATTTATTTATATATATGAATACATATGGTGTTCATTTGTCATTTACCTTCTAATTGTGTGTGCCATACAAACTCTACTTTTATGATTAGTTGCCATGCAATTGTTTATATAATACAGAGGTTTCATTTTTAATCAGTGTAAATCTTATACATACTAAATCTCTTGATATGACCGAATATTTTGTTACCATATTGAGCAATTTATATATTATTTTTGAAATATGGAAAATGCATGTACTTTATAGTGCGACTGAATAATTTAATAAGTAGCAATATATTCAGTTCACTTAGTAAATGTTGTTCTTTCAGAAGTAGGTGTTCATGGCATTCTGAAGGACTAAATCAATCAGATGGAGAGTGAGCTTATCATTTTTTACCCACTATACGACCTCCTTGACATTACGCTTCCCTTTAGTAACACATAACGAGAAATACTCTATCGGCCATTTTCGGTATGAGAAATAAGTCTCGTCGGCTCCAAGGAACAGTTCTAGGCTAAACCTGTCCTAGAACAGTAATAATTATCCAGAAATACACAAAGTGAACCATGCAATTCTTTCTAAGGTAACAATTGTTGCGATTTACTATAAAAAGATAGTGAACTTAACAAAAGTTAGTCCAATAGCATTCAGGGTCCCGTGGAGTGTGTGTTTCTTCACCATCGCGGAATTGTCATGTGTTTGCGCCTCCTATAAGAGTAGGCTTCCCGTTATTTTGATCTTGTATGGTTTTCATGTTTTTCTTGCATTCAAAGTCGTTAATACGAATGGACTTAATCAATGTTACACCGATGTTTGAGTGGATTTGGCCCTGGATGTATTGGCATTCACTTGGTTTTCTGCGAATTAACACAGAAACAATCAATTAGTTTCTAAAACAAATTAGGTTCCTGGTAAGTAAAATATTAAAGAAAATACGATCTTGCAAGCTAATTGAGAAAGACATAAGAAAGGAGAGTTGAATATTAAAATGTGTGTAGTTATGATATAAGATAAAGTTCAGAGAAAACATGGACATTGTAAAATTTTGATAACTTAAAGAAGATTTGACAGTCTGATGACAATAATATGGACTGAAATTGTGGTTACAAAATTTTTAGGCCGAATGAAAGCTGAAAATGCATAAGTGTCACTCAAAGGTGCATGTCGACCCATTTCCTGTTCAATATTGGTACCCATATGTTCTTCTACATCAATTGATTTTTCATATAAGCTTTTACAAAAAAATCATTAATGAAACGCTCTGGTCACTTATAGCAAATAGGTAAATGTTCTAGAGCAGTCCAATTGAGACTATGAAGTTACACATGTAAGTAGATGTGAACTCAGGTTTTTTCTTAGAACACAAATATACATCTAGATTATTCGGTACATTTTATTTTTGGTTTTAAATTTAGCTATATCTCCAAACCTACACACTCTTGTCTATAGGGAACATACAAATTTGTACCTTTCTTATGATGTATCAAAAATTGCCAAATAGTAAATCATTTTATAAGCTACAGTCCTGTGTGGGTGGCATGTGCTTGAAACAATGATGATGCATATGTTTTGCGTAAAAGAGAAATTCTTAATTCTAAGGCATTCCGAATAAATGTTAGTAGTGTGGCTTACTCTATAGGTATCTCCTAAGATGCTACAAAACCTACATCATAGATTAAATTATGCGATGACCTTTTTTTGTTCTAGTTGTAACTCCACCTCCGACATGCAACATAATTGCCTTTTGTGACCCAGTTGCAAGTCCATCCCTCAATACACAACTGAGTCTGATCCATTTTTTGTGCTACTTGCAAGTCACACTTTTGAGATGCAACTGAGCGTGGGGGTGCCTCCGACCCTTTTGTCTTAGTTACAATTCCACACCCGCCATGCTACTGCGGGCTCGTATTTTGTTGTTGTCCTAATATCGAATCCACCCTCGACAAGCAAGCTGTTTTTCGGTAGAGGGGGCAACCATTTTTGTCCCAGCTGCAACTCCATCCCTAACATGGAACTGGGTCCACTTTTTCTATTTGCAAGTCCACCCCCAATATGCAATTGAGGTGTCGACCCATTTTGTCCCAAGTTGCAATTCCACCTCGACATGCAATTTGGAAGTCCCAGTTGCATCTCCATCCTCTATGTACAACTGGGGCCCGGCCTAGTTTTTGTCCTAGTTGGAAGTCCATCATGGACATGCAACTCGGCGTCCGAACCTTTTTCTCCCAGTTGCAACTCCATCTTTGACATGCAATTGGGGGGCGGCCTGACATTTTTCTTTTCCCAGTTGCAACTCCACCGCCGACATGCAACTCAGAGGCCCACACCTTTTTAGTTGAAGGAACACCTTCTATATGCAACTCGGCTCAAACTTCATTTATGTCCTAGTTGCTAGTCCACTCTTGACATGCAAACATGCAACCCGGGGGGAGGGGGGTGTGCACTTTTTTGTCTCAGTTGAAACTTCACACCCGACATGCAACTGGGAGGGCACCCCTTTTGTGCTAGATCCAAATCCACCGTCGATATACAACTAGGACCTAACCATTTTTGTTTGAATTACAAGCCCACCCTCGACATGCAACTAGGAGTCGCGGGGATTTTCGTCTCTAGTCGCAACTTCTCCCAGACATGCAATTGAGGGTCCCACTTGTTTCTGTTCCAGTTGCAAGTCCACGCTTGATACACAACTAAGCCTGACCCATTTTGTCCCATTTGCAAGTCCATCCTATACACGCAACTGGAAGTCCAACAAATTTATCCAGTTGCAACTCCACCCCCGCCATGCAATTGTGGAGGGCCACCATTTTTGTTGTCTCGGTTGCAATTCCATCTCGACATGCAACTGGGTCCCAACCCATTTTTTCCTAGTTGCAAGTCCACAATTGACACGCAATTGAGGCGGCTCATTTTTTCCCAATTAGAAGTTCAATTTCAACACGCAACTGCAGCACACGCCGAGGCTGCAATTAAGGGCGGGAGGAGGGTTGTCGGCTAGTAATTCATGAATTTTTATATTTTATCTTTTTTATAAAATAAAAAGTCATGATTTTTGCACATTACCACAAACAACACTTTGTGCATCCTTGCCAATTTCTGTTGGAACATGAGCTTCAATGAATACTGTACAACCAGATTCACTCGCTCAGTGTCCACCATATGCGTAATTTTTTGGGACACCATATTTATGAGTCAAAAATGTATAGTTGGCCAGGCATGTGTTGTACATATTGGAGTACGTTGGAGGGGAAAGATGACAACGCGAGCGTGAAGTTATGAAAATATCACGCATCACTACACAAAATTGATTATCTTGGAAGTTATGAAAATACCAGCTAATACCTAACAAACTACGACTTCCCTATTATGTGCTTAGATGTGAAGTTTTATTTACTCGTTTCACTAGAAATTATTGAGAGAACTCCACTTTTCAACCCTCAACTTACTGCTTCGTTTAATACTCAATCACTACTCTAAAACTAGTTATCGCAACCCTAAATTGCCAAACCATTCAAAACTCAGCCCTCGTTTGGGTCGGCTGATGCGATTCAAAAGACCCACATCACGAACTTCTATACATGTTGACGAAGTGCTATATATATATGCGATGCAAAAACATCAATCACAACCGCATTCCATATTATGTATGGCACCAAATTACATACTTCCTTATACAACACATATTTAGTCACATGCTCATCTTTTCCATGTCAAACCCTAGCCAATGCCCCTCCATTGCTCAAAGATGAAGAACGTAATATCAATCTATTTTTCCAACCGACAGATTCGTATGTCTATTTACCATCCATGATGCTACTTTTCAAGGCTTTTAGAAGTTACATGTAAAGTGCTTCTGTGCCAATTATTTAATTTGGTGCTTGTATACTAGCTATATGGTGTACTGTAAAGTACAAATGCTGAAATCATGATGGGCATTGGAAGGATATAAAAAATAAATATTTAATGTGTTGGATATGAAATCATGGTGAACATTTGTTGGATATGAAATGTGGATTTTTCTTATTACATGGACTTTATAATGGACTAATAAACATGCTTATTTGGTAATTTTATTGCATATGGTTTCGTCCAAAGGTGTACAGGCGATGAATAGTTCCAACACACAGGGGTGCTACGAAATAACTGTGTGAGATCGACGAACCACCAAACACAAGATTATGTTGTAGGAAACATGTGCGATGGATGAAGTAATCTATATGCTCCTTGCAACGCATCATGTGTGATGAATGACCAAGCCTACGTCTCCAATCGTTAGTGATAAGCGGTCCGAGCGCAACGGTTTCTACCGGAAAAATTTGTGTGATGGAACACAAATCTCACATGTTTTGTTCTGGCTGACCGTGTGCAATAGATCAAGCCTTTGCACAAGTTTAATTCTTGGCAAATTATTTTGTGTTAGGCAAACCTACCTGACCTGTTTTGTTCTTGCCGATCGTTGGCGATAGCTCAATCCATCACAAACTTTTACTTTTGGTTGTATCGTGAGCGATAGGGGCCGTATCACACATGGTTATCTATTAGCGTATGCGACCGCATGACATCGCAAGGCCTTCCATTTACATCTACATGCATCTCCTGTAAGATAGATTTTTTCTTGAGAAAACCTCATTTCGAAAATTGGTGATATAATGCAAAACTGCATGTTGCATTTTTAAAAGAGTAATACAGAAGGCGGCATTCATTGGTGCTAAACAGTTGTTGACTGAAGTTGTGCCAGCAAAAATCCATAAATTGGATTGGACGACTGGACTGGTTTCTGCCTCTGTGTATTATTTGAATTTATGATTAATTTCATGTAAAATGTATGTAAGTGTTTCGTGCAGTGTAAATTGTAAGTAATTTGCCAGGAAAAAAAAGCATGATCAAGGTGGCGGACTGATCATATGGTAGATCACATGAGCAATCTTGCAGTCCTACGAACGTTCTTGTGCTTTTGATTTCATCGATCAGATTTCAGTTATCGGTCGATCAATAATTCAATAGACATATAATTCAAGTTTTGATACCATTTTTCTCAGAAAAATAGAAGTGTTTTGGTACCGTAACATGACAGTCAATTGATCTTTTTTTCCTTGCACACGATTTAGACAACTTCAAAAAATATAATTAATTCATTGCTTAAGATTTAGTCAAGTACAATGGGGTAGAAACGCAGTCCCCTTTCATTACATGTATATGGCAAAAGTGTTCTTCTGCTCCCAAGCTCAAATGAGCTTGTGTAAACAGTAAAATCGGAAGAAAATATTAAAAAGATCAAAAAATTCGGATTTTTTTTGTGGTAACTGAGGGAGTCCTGGACTAGGGGGTGTCTGGATAGCCGAACTACCATCATCGGCCGGACTCCAAGACTATGAAGATACAAGATTGAAGACTTCGTCCCGTGTCCGGATGGGACTTTCCTTGGCATGGAAGGCAAGCTTGGCGATACGGATATGTAGATCTCCTACCATTGTAACCGACTATGTGTAACCCTAGCCCTCTCCGGTGTCTATATAAACCGGATGGTTTTAGTCCGTAGGACAACAACAATAACAACAATCATACCATAGGCTAGCTTCTAGGGTTTAGCCTCCTTGATCTCGTGGTAGATCTACTGTTGTAACATCCACATCATCAATATCAATCAAACGGGATGTAGGGTTTTACCTCCATCAAGAGGGCCCGAACCTGGGTAAAACATCGTGTCCCTTGTCTCCTGTTACCATCCGCCTAGATGCACAGTTCGGGACCCCCTACCCGAGATCCGCCGGTTTTGACACCAACATTGGTGCTTTCATTGAGAGTTCCTCTGTGTCGTCACCGATAGGCTCGATGGCTCCTTCGATCATCAACAACGACGCGGTCCAGGGTGAGACTTTTCTCCCCGGACATATCTTCGTATTCGGCGGCTTTGCACTGCGGGCCAATTCGGTTGGCCATCTGGAGCAGATCGAAAGCAATGCCCCTGGCCGTCAGGTCAGATTTGGAAGTCTTAACTTCATGGCTGACATCCGCGGAGACTTGATCTTCAACGGATTCGAGCCACAGCCGAGCGCGCCGCACTATCACGATGGGCATGATTTAGCTCTGCTGCCGGACAGTGCCCTGGAGGCCGCACACGAGTCCGCTCCGACTCTCGATTCGAAGCCGGCTGTGCAGATCGAGGACGGGTGGTTAGACACCACCTCGGGGGCTGCAACCTCTACGGCGATAGAGCCGAATACTGACTTTGTCCCTTCTGAAGCTCGTGACTCCAAGGTGCCAGACTCCTTGCCGGACTCCGAACCTCCCGCGCCCCCACCAATCGAATCCGACTGGGCGCCGATCATGGAGTTCGCCGCCGCGGACATCTTTCAACACTCACCTTTTGGCGACATTCTGAGCTCGCTAAAATATCTCTCGTTATCAGGAGAGCCTTGGCCGGAACTGCGGTCAGGACGGTTGGGATGCGGACGAGAAAGAAATTCAAGACCCACCCACCACCCACTTAGTAGCCGCTGTCGATGATCTAACCGACATGCTAGACTTCGACTCCGAAGACATCGACGGTATGGACAACGATGCTGGAGACGACCAAGAACCAGCGCCTACTGGGCACTGGAAAGCCACCTCGTCATACGACATATACATGGTGGATATCCCAAAGGATTTGAATGACGAAGGAACAACGGAGGAAGATCCCTCCAAGAAACAGCCCAAGCGCCGGCGTCAGCGGCGCCGCTCCAAGTCCCGCCACAGCAAGAATGGAGATTCCGGCACCGGAGATAATAATACCCCAGACAGCGCCGAAGACAACCCCCTCCACTAAGATTCAGCGCAGGAGGACGGAGATGCCAGCCCTCACAAGAGGGCGGCAGACGAAGAGGTAGAGGAAGATAGCTACATGCCTCCCTCTGAAGACGAGGCAAGCCTCGACGACGACGAATTTATCGTGCCTGAGGATCCCGTCGAACAAGAGCGTTTCAAACTGAGGCTTATGACCACGGCAAACAGCCTCAAGAAAAAGCAGCAACAGCTTAGAGCTGATCAGGATCTGCTAGCCGACAGATGGACGGAAGTCCTGGCGGCCGAAGAGCATGAGCTCGAACGCCCCTCCAAAAGCTACCCCAAACGCAAGTTGCTCCCCCGATTAGAGGAGGAGGCATATAAAACTGCATCACCAGAGCACAATACGGCTGACCGGCCACCTCGTGGCCGCGACAGAGAGGCCTCTAGGCCCTTCACTAGAACCATACCCCGGCATCGCTCGAACAGCACAAGGCCATAGGGGAATGCTCCGGACTTGCAAGATATATTGGAGGATAAGGCAAGACAATCAAGATCGATCTACGGATCGCGTGGGCACCCCATGATACCTGACGACAACCGTCGCGCCGGACACAGTAAGTCCGGCCGGGCCGAACACAATAGACAAAGCTCGTTGGAGCTTCGTCGCGATATAGCCCAATACAGAGGCGCCGCACACCCACTATGCTTCACAGACGAAGTAATGGATCATCAAATCCCCAAAGGGTTTAAACCCGTGAATATCGAATCCTATGATGGCACAACAGACCCCGCGGTTTGGATCGAAGACTATCTCCTTCATATCCATATGGCCCGCGGTGACGATCTTCACGCCATCAAATACCTCCCACTCAAGCTTAAAGGACCAGCTCGGCATTGGCTTAACAGCTTGCCAGTAGAATCAATTGGATGTTGGGAGGACCTGGAAGCCGCATTCCTTGATAACTTCCAGGGCACGTAAGTGCGACCACCAGACGCTGACGACCTAAGCCACATAATTCAGCAGCCAGACGAATCGGCCAGACAATTCTGGACACGGTTCTTAACTAAGAAAAATCAAATCGTCGACTGTCCGGATGCGGAGGCCCTCGCAGCCTTCAAAAATAACATCCGCGATGAGTGGCTTGCCCGGCACCTGGGACAGGAAAAGCCGAAATCCATAGCAGCCCTCACATCACTCATGACCCGCTTTTGCGCGGGAGAGGACAGCTGGCTAGCTCGCAGCAACAACCTTAGCAAAAATTCCGGCAGTCCAGATACCAAGGATAGCAATGGCAGGTCACGTCGCAACAAGAATAAACACCGCATTAACGGCGACAATAATGAGGATACGATAGTCAACGCCGGATTCAGAGGCTCAAAACCCGGTCAGCGGAAGAAGCCATTCAAAAGAACTACTACGGGTCCGTCCAATTTGGACCGAATACTCGATCGCTCGTGCCAGATACACGGCACCCCCGAAAAGCCAGCCAACCACACCAACAGGGACTGTTGAGTATTCAAGCAGGCAGGCAAGCTAATCGCTGAAAACAATGACAAGGGGCTGCATAGCGATGACGAAAAAGAGACCCGACCACCGAACAACAGAGGACAGAAGGGTTTTCACCCACAAGTGCAGACGGTGAATATGATATACGCAACCCACATACCCAAGAGGGAGCGGAAGCGTGCACTCAGGGACGTATACACGATGGAGTCAGTCGCCCCTAAGTTCAACCCATGGTCCTCTTGCCTGATCACTTTTGATCGAAGGGACCACCCCACCAGCATCCGCCACGGCAGATTCACCGCATTGGTTTTAGACCCAATCGTCGATTGATTTCACCTCACCAGAGTCCTGATGGACGGCGGCAGCAGCCTGAACCTGCTTTATCAGGACACAGTGCGCAAGATGGGCATAGACCCCTCAAGGATTAAACCCACAAAGACGACCTTCAAAGGTGTCATACCAGGTGTAGGGGCCAATTGTACGGGCTCAGTCACACTGGAAGTGGTCTTCGAATCCCCGGATAACTTCCGAAGCGAGGAGTTAATCTTCGACATAGTTCCGTTCCGCAGCGGCTATCATGCTCTGCTCGGACGGACCGCATTTGCAAAGTTCAACGCGGTGCCGCACTATGCATACCTCAAGCTCAAGATGCCAGGCCCTCGAGGAGTCATCACGGTCAGCGGAAACACCGAGCGCTCCCTCCGAACGGAGGAACATATAGCGGCTCTCGCGACAGAAGTACAATGCAGCACCTTTTTGCTTATAATTGCATTTCTTTCTTATACATATGTTCATTTGCGACATGTTGCATCCGTACACTTTGGTACGGCTAAAAACACCAGGGGCTTATGTTCCCCACATCATGGTGCGATAAGTCCGAACACTTTCACAAGTGCGGCACTCCGAACTTATAGCATTATATGCATCAGCTCCGAATCATGTCTTGGGTCAATAGTTGGGTTTGCCTGGCTGCCATGTTTTGGTACCTTACGTTCCGTTGTATCGGCTAAGGTAGCACTAGGAGAACCACTGCGATTGCACCCCAGTTGAGCTGGGTTAACGCCTTAGTGGACAAAGCTAAAACTGACAGTCATGATGAGGCGAGAGCCGGTCGCTGTTCGAGAGGTTTTTTCGAGTCCCTAAAGACTTATGCCGCTTAGAGCGAGGAACCGGCTTTGTCCGGCCCAGGCGTGGATAGCGCCCCGAATTCGGCCTTCCGAACACTAGGGGCTTCGCCGAAATTTAAAATTATAGAATTCTATGACTAAGTGAGAGTGTTCAAGCATTATAAGTCCGGTTGCCTAGTTCGTCGTGTTGAGCGCCTCCCTAGATGGACCCAAATATGGGAAGAAGAGTGCTCAAATTTATACCGAACACCCCAGCACTCGTGGCATGGGGGCTGAAGCCGACGACTTGCCATCTCTCAGATTTGATAAACAGCCGCACAGAAGGTAATATTTTAAATCAACAAGCGTTGCTTAGCGCATATGAACAAAGTTTTCTGCGCACAGGATAACAAAATGCGAGTTTACTCAAATATTACATTATTGGAGCACTCACCCGCAATAGTGCGGGCACCCTTCAGGACACTCTTATAATACATCTCGGGCGTGCGATACTCCTTGCCCGGCGGTGGCGCGTCCGTCACAAGCTTCTCAGGATCCATCTTGCCCCAGTGCACCTTAGCACGGGAAAGGGCCCAACGGGCACCTTCAATACAGGTGGATCGCTTGACGACCTCAACCCATGGACACGCATCCACCAGCCGCCGCACCAGGCCGAAGTAGCTCCCAGGCATGGCCTCATTGGGCCACAGCCGAACTATGAGGCCTTTCATGGCCTGTTCGTCCACCTTGTGGAGCTCGACCAGCTGTTTCAGCTGGTTGCTAAGGGCAACCGGATGTCCGGCCTCAGCATACTGAGACTAGAAGACCTTCCCCGTCGCGCTCCTCTCCTTGGCCCTGTAGAAAGCGGCAGCATCGGACACGCTGCGGGGCAGATCTACGAACGCTCCTGGAGAGCTCCGAATTCGGGTAAGTAACACGTAATCCACATCCACATGCTTGCTTTGCATGAAAAATGCCTTACCCGGCGCTATTTTCTTCAACGCCTTGATTTCCTGGAGGGCCTTGTAGGCTTCGGCCTTAGCGGCTTTGGCACTCTCAAGAGCCGATGCAAGCTCGGACTCTCGAGTCTTCGAGTCACGCTCCAAACTCTCATGTTTTTCCATGAGAGCGTGGAGCTCTTGCCGTACCTCCGCCACCCGCGCCTCCTGCTTCTCTCGCTCGGCACGCTCCGCGGCCGCATTATGTTCGGCCACGGACACTGCCTCCTTCAGGGTCGCCACCTCATTTGTGGCCCCTGCAATACCCACGTTTTCCTTGTCATTCTTTTTGCAACCAAATCCTTTTCTGTAAGGTACAACTTTAATAAGGTGCTACTCACCTTCTTTGTCCTCGAGTTGCTTCTTGGCACGGCTGAGCTCGTTCTCGGACCGCTCGAGGTTTTGCTTCAAAGCATGGACCTCCGCAGTCAGTGCGGCAGAGGTCAGCAGGGTAGCCTGCAATCCCATATCGACATATTTTTTATGACTCCTGCGTATATCTTTTTAGATCCTCAGTCCGGCTTTTCTTTCCGAACACCGAACCGAGCATCAGGGGTTACTGTCTATGCGGTACTATTTTACATATATTAATATTCTTACCTCAAAGTCTGATAGAAGGGTGCTGCAGGCTTCGGTGAGCCCGCTTTTGGCGAGCTGGACCTTCTGAATTACCGCACTCATGACAGTGCGGTGTTCCTCCCCGATGGAAGCGCCGTTGAGCGCCTCCAGCAAGTTATCCGGCGCCTCCGGTTGGACGGAGAGCGCCGGCGCCACGGTCTTGCCCTTCTTGCGAAGGGGCCGCCCGCCGGACTCCGGAACCACTGCCGGTTCCGGTGCTGAGTCCGACACGAAGTCCGAGAGGTCGCCCTGTGCTACCTCCAGGTCCTCCTCCTCCGGATGGGTCCCTCTCTAGGATCCCACCTCGACATCGTCAGCGTCGCGGGGAGAAGAGGCGGTTGGAAGTGAAGTGTTGTTTACATCCGACGAACCCAAGGACCCGCTCGACAAAGTGGGAAGATCGTCCTTGGGCGGACTGCAGGGTTGTACGCGGCGTTAGAAAGACACCAAGTGGCAAAAAGAAAAATCATGAAGTCATTCGGGAGTCCGGATACTTACGATCTCGCTAGGGGCTTGGCCCTTGGAGGCCAATCCTCGTCGTCGTCACCGGCATTGGCGGAACAGTCTGGGGGAAGAGTCCTTCCCTTCTTGGACCCTTCGGCCTCCCTAGCTAGGGGGGCCTTCCTTTTCTTCCCTCCCCCCGCTGGGGGAGAGACCTTTTTCTTCTCCTCCTCGTCCTCGAGGGAGGAGTCCGCCTCGGAGTCGTTAGACACCTAAAAACGGGAACTCTTTCGAGTACCCGTGGCCTCCTTCTTGGCCTTCTTCTTCGGCACCACATGGGGTGCTGGAACCAGCAGCCCCGCCAGATGGGCATCCACTGGGTCTTCTGGCAAAGGGGCCGGACAGTTAGTCTGGTCGGCCTTCTTCAGCCAGTCCTGTCAAAGGAAAGGGAGTTTAGATCCCGCATAGAGTCAAACTATGGAAAACAAGTGTCCCGTAAAGGGTAAGATCATTTACCTCGTCAGCCTGACGCTGCGAGCGGAACCCGCGATCTTCGTTAGCGGATGCGGGGGCCTGCGAGCGAAAACAAGTGTCCTTAAAAAGCACCTTCCAGGCATCTTCGTACCTAGTGTCGAAGAGCCCGCTCAAGGTTCGGTGCTGTGCCGGATCGAACTCCCACAGTTTAAAGGCCCGTTGTTGGCACGGGAGGATCCGACGGATGAGCATGACCTGGACTACGTTGACAAGCTTGAGCTTCTTGTCCACCAGCTTCTGGATACAGGCTTGGAGTCCGGTCAGCTCTTCCGAATCGCCCCAAGTCAGGCCACTCTCCTTCCAAGAGGTGAGCCGTGTGGGGATGCCAGATCTGAATTTGGGGGCCGCTGCCCATTTAGGGTCACGTGGCTCGGTGATGTAGAACCACCCCGATTGCCACCCCTTGATGGTTTCCACGAAGGCGCCCTCGAGCCAAGTAACGTTGGGTATCTTGCCCACCATGGCGCCTCCGCATTCCGCTTGATTCCCCTTCACGACCTTCGGCTTGACATTGAAGATCTTGAGCCACAAGCCGAAGTGGGGCTGGATGCAGAGGAAAGCCTCGCACACGACGATAAACGCCAACATGTTGAGGATGAAATTCGGGGCTAGATCATGGAAATCCAGGCCGTAGTAGAACATGAGCCCCGGACAAAGGGGTGAAGTGGGAAGCCCAGTCCGCGGAGGAAATGGGGAAGGAATACCACCCTCTCATGGGGCTGGGGGTGGGGATGAGCTGCCCCTTGTTGGGGAGCCGGTGCGTGATGTCGCTGGACAGGTATCCGGCGCCGCGCAGCCTCTCGATGTGCCCCTCCGTAATGGAGGAGGCCATCCACTTGCCTCCCGCTCCGGACATGGCTGGAGAAGGTCGAGGCGAGATGTGCGGACTTGGGCGCTGGAGCTCGAGTGCGCGGAGATGGATAAACAAAGGAGGAAGAAGGCGTAGGTAAAATGGTGGATCCTTATCCCCTTATATATGGACAGACGAAACTATGCGTCCCCACCGGCCTGGTAAAACTCGCTTTTCTCCCAAGCGTCGCAATCAATGGCGCGGTTGGGTTACCCACGTCCGTATTGATGAGAATCCCGGAATAAGGGAGCACGATCTCTGCTTCGACAAGACGTGCCAAGGAAACCGCTTCGCTAAACGCGCTGAGGCGGTATAATAAAAACGAGTAAAGGCTTGGTTGTGGTGTGACGTCACGCCACGAAATACGTCAGCAGATTGAACTTGTGTAAATATTATTCTTTCTACGGTGGAATGTGGAATTTATTTTGCAGAGCCGGATACTATCCTGGTGTTCACAATCTTCTACAAATTATTCGGAGGAGGAACCCGCCTTGCAATGCCGAAGACAATATGCGCGCCGGACTCGTCGTCATTGAAGCCTGGTTCAGGGGCTACTGAGGGAGTCCTGGACTAGGGGGTGTCCGGATAGCCGAACTATCATCATCGGCCGGACTCCAAGACTATGAAGATACAAGATTGAAGACTTCGTCCCGTGTCCGGATGGGACTTTCTTTGGCGTGGAAGGCAAGCTTGGCGATACGGATATGTAGATCTCCTACCATTGTAACCGACTCTGTGTAACCCTAGCCCTCTCCGGTGTCTATATAAACCGGATGGTTTTAGTCCGTAGGACAACAACAATAACAACAATCATACCATAGGCTAGCTTCTAGAGTTTAGCCTCCTTGATCTCGTGGTAGATCTACTCTTGTAACATCCACATCATCAATATCGATCAAGCAGGATGTAGGGTTTTACCTCCATCAAGAGGGCCCAAACCTGGGTAAAACATCGTGTCCCTTGTCTCCTGTTACCATCCGCCTAGACGCACAGTTCGGGACCCCCTACCCGAGATCGGCCGGTTTTGACACCAACAGTAACCTTTGACAAAAGTTTTCTTTGCTTGAAAATTTTGATCATGAAATGACATTCATCGAAGTCATGGCAAAAAAAAAATCAGTAATTCAAAATGCTATCAAAAATAGCGTTTTTGGAGTGTCAATTTTGTTTCTTTCCATGACTTCCAGGAATGTTCATTCATGATCAAATTTTGCAAGCACATAAAACATTTCTCAAAGGTTACCACAAAAAAATTGGAATTTTTTGAATTCTTTGACTATTTTCCCTGATTTTACTGTTTACCAGGAGCATTTGAGCTCGGGTGCAAGTACTCCACGTGTGTGATATACGTACAAGGTAAGCTGGTGTGAACACTAGTCTTTTTTTCATTTTTGGAGAGTAATAAAAGGGTCTTTTTTCATTTTTGGAGAGTAATAAAAGGCATGCCTGGCACCTTCTTTTTGTTTAAGTTCTTCCAAAAATACCAGGCCAACGCACAAATCTATAGTAGGTATTCACCCGGCCAACGTTGTTTTGGAAAGTACTAATAAATAATCCCAATTGCTACAGGGCCAGCATTGATATTGGTAATCCTCAAAATCTCGTACGTTTTCACACAGACCAGAATAGATTGGATTGCAAAGTTTGAAACATTTGCAAGCGGGAAAAGACCCGCCGAGAGAATATGTGTGTGTATATATATAGTCAACCGATCCATCCAGCACAAGCACACACAGCACAAAGCATACGAGCGTATAGCCAACCGATCCATCCACCCAGCACACAAGCCTTGCCAGCTCCACGAAAAAAACACCCCGCTCGTCAATCCACCGCCGCTAGCTGCAGCCAGATATGGCGGGGTACTGCTCCATCCCCATCCTCCCCGACGACCTCATCCGGGAGATCAGCCAATGCTTCCTGGCGACGAACGATCTTGACGCCTACGTCGACTTCCGGGCCGCCTGCCGCGATTGGCGCCGCGTCATCCCCGACCCCAGGGCGGATGCCAAGGACCCAAAATTCATTCCGACCAAGTGGATCATGGCAAGGCACTCGCTCTTCGAGGACGGAAAGGTCACCTTCGTCAACCTCAGCACCGGGCGCTCCATCTGTAAGGACATCTCCCTCCTGCTCGGTAGATACTTCTTCATCGGCGTCGCTGCAGGCGGGCTCCTCGTGCTCGGGGAGCAAAAGCATCCATACCAAACTCGGGTGGTCAACCCATTCACCGGCGCAATGGTCCACTTCGAGGCGGGGATACCCTGGGACAAGGTGGAGGCAGTTGCCGTGACCTTGTCCCCTATGAGGGTGTTCGCCAGCAGCCCGCAAAGGAACTCCGTCAGGTGGATCGACGAGACTACAGAGGAAAGTATGTCCGGTTGGGGATTTCATGATAAATGGTTCGGGGCGTCTCAGGGATGCCTCGTCGGCATGACGCCCTTTGCCGGCGACCTGTACACCACTGACGTCGATGGGTCCATCATCTCGGCAACCGATGCCGCCGCTGCAGAGAAAGATCAACTTCAACAACTTCCAGCCATTCTGAGCCTTGAGTCTTACGCACAGGAATGTCATGGCAATTACTTTTACCTGGTGGAGTCGGAGGGGGAGCTGCTGTTCGCGATGGAGTGCAGGCTGCCGTTCTACAATGGTGGCCCGCTGGTGTACAAGGTGGACGCCGTGAACAAGGTACTTGTGCCGGTCTGGAGCCTCGGCAGCCAAGCCCTGTTCGTGAGCAAGTACCGGTGCCTCTCTGTTGACGCCAGCAAGCTAGAGACGGTGGAGGAAGGAAGCATCTACTATGCAGATTACTCCATGATTATAGCTTATGATTATGAGATTTTTCCGGATGATGGTTGGGTAGAAAAGCAGCCCAAAAATGTTGTTCAATTTCACCCAAACCATGAAGATTATAACCGCCCTTTCAGTCTCGCCCAGATCTTGGTGGATTATTGCAGGACTGCCGAGCACGAGTAGTCCGAAGAGGACAACGAATACATGCTGCCGCCTTCTAGTGCCGGTAGTTTCATTGAAGAGGACAACGAATTGGACTGATTGTCGTGGTTGATGAATCGACAAAACTAGTACTTTCTCTAGTGCTTTGTATGAGATCTATAATTTGTGATCGTCGTTTTGTTAATTTTGATCAAACATATATAGGTTTCTGCTTTTGGCATTTTCTCTGTACGAAGCACATCACCGTTAATTTGCTGTAAATGCGAGAAGTGGCAGAATTACCATTCGAAAGCTGTGCTTGCTCATATCTTAAATTAGACGTATCATTTAGATAGTTGAGCAGTGAAAATGCATTCTGTATTGATTCAGTCATTGCCGGTACAACTTATACACAAGAGAGTCATAACTAAGCGCCTGAGAGAAGCGGCACGCAGGCCAGGGCGTGAGTCACGATCCTATATACATGGAAACAGTACATGTACACATATAACAGGTTACACAGGTATAATACATGCTAACACCCCCCCCCCTCAGCCGGGACTCCATTCGGTTGGATGTTGAGGCTGGCTCGAAACTCATGGAATACCTGTGAAGGAAGGCCCTTGGTGAACAAGTCGGCAAACTGAGAACTTGATGGGACATGGAGCACGCGAGCTTCACCAAGTGCTAAACGGTCGCGGACGAAATGGAGATCAATCTCAATATGTTTCGTGCGCTGGTGCTGGACGGGATCGGTGGCAATGTACGAGGCGCTGATGTTGTCACAATAAACCACCGTCACCTAAGTGGGAGGCCGCCAGAGTTCATGGAGGAGCTGCCGCAGCCAACATGACTTGGCGACGCAGTTGGCCACACCGCCATATTCGGCCTCGGCACTCGAGCGGGACATGTTGGCTTGGCGTTTGTAAGACCAGGACAGCAAGTTATGCCCGAGGAAGACGCAAAACCTGGATGTGGATTTGCGTGTGTCCGGGCAACCAGCCCAGTCAGCATCGGTGTATGCCACGAGATCATGCGAGGAGGACTTATAGAGCTGCAAGCCGAAGTGTGATGTACCACGTAGATAGTGAAGAATGCGTTTGATGAGTTGCATGTGGCAGTCACGTGGTGCATGCATGAAGAGACACACTTGTTGAACCGCATAAGAGAGATCTGGCTGAGTGAGTGTAAGGTATTGGAGAGCTCCAGCAAGGCTGCGGTAGAGAGTGGGATTGGCCAAGAGGGCCCCATCACTAGTGGACAGTTTGGACTGTCTGTCGACGGGGGTGGAGACAGGCTTGCAGTTGAGCATGTGAGCACAGTCGAGAATTTCAAGGGCATATTGTTGCTGACACAAGAAGAGGTCAGAGGTGTTGGGAGTGACGTTAATGCCCAAGAAATGGTGAAGGTCACTGAGATCGGTCATGGAGAACTCGTGTTTGAGGGCATGGATGACACGATGGAGTGTTTGGGGTGTGCTGGCAGTGAGGATGATATCATCCACATAGACTAGTAGATAGGCAATGGAGGAGCCATGGTGGAGGATGAAGAGGGAAGAGTCGCTCTTGGATGCGGTAAACCCGAGGGACAAGAGGAATGATCGAAAGCGGTGGAACCAAGTGCGGGGAGCTTGCTTTAAGCCATAAAGAGATTTATGAAGAAGGCACACATGCTTAGGGTGTGAGGCGTCCACAAATCAAGCAGGTTAAGCACAATAGACAGTTTCTTTGAGATCACCATGGAGGAAGGCATTCTTGACATCGAGTTGGTGGATAGGCCAGGAGCTGGAGGTAGCAATGCTGAGTATAGTACGGATGGTGGCTGGTTTAATCACCGGATTGAACGTCTCATCATAATCAATGCCCTCGCGTTGAGTGAAGACGCGAACCACCCAACGGGCCTTATAATGCGCCAAGGTACCGTGGGTGTTGAACTTGTGGAGAAATATCCACTTGCCAGTTACCACATTGACACCTGCAGGTTACGAAACCAAAGAGCAAGTCAAATTCTTAAGTAAAGCATCATATTCCTCATACATTGCATGTTGCCAATTGGGATCTTTGATAGCGGATCGGTATGTAGGAGGGATAGGTGAGATGGAGGTAGGCGTGGTGATGGTGAGAAAAAGGCGTTTGGGCTGGCAAAAACCAGACTTGGCCCGGGTCTGCATTTTGTGTGAATTATGAGGAGGTTTGATGGGTAGTGCCCGAGCGGGCAGACGTGGCTGTGTGGGAGTGGATGGCGCGGAATCAGAGGAGGATGGCGTGGGGTCCGGGACAGAGGTGGAAGGCGCATGATCCGAGGGAGATCCGCGGGTAGGTGGAGCTGACGCGGCGGATTCGGTGGCGCAGCCCGAGATAGTGCGTGGGGACGGCATGGGGAACGAGGATGATTCGGGGGACGGGTGCGAGCTAGCGGGCGAGCGGCGCGTGGGAGGTGGACCAGGGCTAGGGGGCAGCTGGCACGGTGGGACTGGCGTGCATGGCAGAGTCCCATCGATGCATGTTGGTGGCCTATCCGTGTGGGTGGACCGGGACGGGTACGAGGTGGGGGTGGGGGGGAATCTGGCAGTTGGAGGAGTGGGATTGGCGCCGGATTTGCTGTGGTAGATTGCCGTGAGGGTGAGCATGTGGGCGGTAACCCTTGTTCTCTAGGGGTAGCTGAGGAAGACGCATTGAGTGGAGCAGGAAGAGAGTTTGTGGCCGCTCGTGGCGTAAAGATTGGGGTAACAAAGACAGCCAAACACGCGAAGATGATCGTAGGAGGGAATAGTGCCATGCAACATGTAGTAGGGGGTATAACCGTGTATGGTGCGAGAAGGACGCCGGTTGAGCAGGTAGGATGCAATGTGTAAGGCTTCGACCCAGAAGGGCGGTGTAAGGTGAGCTTGGAGGAGAAGAGTGAGGACAACGTCGTTAGTGGTGCGGAGGAGACGCTCGGCTTTACCGTTCTAGGGAGAGGTGTGAGGGTAGGAAAAGCGGTATGAAATGCCGTTGGTGGAGAAGAAAGTGCTCAAGGTGGAGTTGATAAACTCACCGTCGTTATCACATTGTAATGCTTTGATGATCACATTATATTGGGTGCAAACGTAGGAGAAAAAGCGTTGCAGTGTGGAGGAGGTGTCCGACTTGTGGCGTAGTGGAAAGGACCAAGAATAATGGGTGTAGTCGTCGAGCAAAATCAGATAGTATTGATATCCAGAAAAGCTTACAACGGGGCTTGTCCATAAATCACAATGTATTAACTGAAAAGGTGCAAACGTGCGGCTACTAGAGGAGGGAAAGGGGAGACGAGGCTGGCGTCCTAGTTGACAAGCGGTACATGGAGTGTGCATATTATTATTACAAGAGGAAAGGAAATCATGAGCAGCTAATGACGAGAGCGCTTGAGGGCTTGGGTGGCCGAGCAGGCGGTGCCACACGTCCGTGGTGGAGACGGTGGCGGAGAGGGCAGTGCTCCAAGACTTGTTATTGCCGAAGAAGGGATAGAGGTCGCCAGAGCTAGCGGAGATCATGATGACCCTCCTGGTTCGTAGATCCTTCACAAGAAAGCCATAGGGAAAAATGCAATTGAGCAAGAATTATCTTTGGTGAATTGTCGAACGGACATGAGGCTAGTAACGACATGTGGTGAGAATAAGGTATCTTTAAGATGAAAGTTGTGAGGGGGTAGGGTGATGGATCCGGAAGACTGAATGGGAAGGTGAGTGCCATTGCCAACAACAATGCTAGAGAAACGACGCTTTACAGAAGAATTAGAGTGGTCGAGGTTACCAGGGTTGCCGGTGACATGTGACGTGACGCCGCTGTCGAGGTACCACTCATTGGGCGCAGAGCCATTGTTGGGGAAGCCATGAGCGTTGTAGGCGGCTTGCAGCATCGCGAGATGATCCCACGATGGCTTTGGTGGAGGAGGCGGTGTGGGGTAGCCCGAGTACTGCATCTGGTAGGCCTGGGCATGCGAGCCGGGCCGAGGACCGAGCACGCCCGCAGAGTTCGGAGGAACCTAACCAGGGCGCGGATTGGGCAGGGCCATGCCGTAGGGGCCGAAGAAGCCCATGTAGGGATTGGGCATGGGTGCAGGGAGGTTGTTGGTGAAGCCGCACTGCCCCTATCGCCATGGCTGCGCCCGCGACCCCGACCGCGTCCATGTCCACGGTCACCGCCCTCTTGGCGAGTGCCGGAGCCGCGACCTTGCTGGTGCCCATACCCGCCGTGCTCTAGGCCGCGCTCGACGGCGCGGTCGCCGCGATCACCGAGGCGTGTGCCCGACGGGCCAGCCGAGCCAGAGGAGCTCCCAGAGGGGGCGCAGCCGCCAGTGACGGAGAGGATGGTGACGGGCTCGTCGTCGGTGGCTGGGCCTGGTTCTCCTCCGCAAGCTTGAGGCGGGAGAAAACCATCTCGAACGGCGTTAGGGGAACAGTGTCGCCCAATATGATGCGGATGGTCTCGAGACGTTTGTCAATGTCGTGGAGGAACTGGGTGGTGAGATCCACCTTGGTGAATGCATGATCGATGTCCGCGAGCCTAGAGCTGAGCAGCTTCATGCGGCGAGCATACTCCGCGATGGAGAGATCCCCCTGCTTGAGATTACGGTACTGCCGGTTGAGCATCATGTACCGGGCAGCCCGATTGGCGAGGAAGTAGTCACGGATCCGAGTCCAGAGCTCGTACGTGGAGGAGGCACTGACGACATGGTCAGCAAGGGCATCGGCGAGAGTGGCGTAAATCCAGAGAACGAGATGGGCGTCAAGTTCAGGGGTGGCGGCGTCAGCGTTGGGCGGCAGTGGGTGCTCGATGAAGTGGGCGACGCCGTAGTGGATCAAGACCATGAGGAAGAAAGACTTCCACTTATGATAGTTGTGGTCATCGGGATTGAGGAGAAATTTGATGTGGTTTTGAATGCTATCGCGGAAGATGGGATGTGGAGAAGAGGTGGACAAGGAAGGCGTCAGAGATGCAGTGGAGGAGAAAAGGGGGGCAAATTGGGAGGTGGTGGGAGCAGAGGTGCCGCCGAAGATGAACGGCGAGGATCCGGCTGAGGTGGAGGGGGCGGTGGCAGCGGAGGTGCCGGTGTCAGAAAGGCAGCCCGGCGAGGTGGCGGCACTGCTTGCCAAGGAGGTGTCGGCGTTGGTGCCCGAGGAGGGAGAGGAGTCGATAGCCATGGGAGAACCGGGAGTCTGATACCAAGTCGAGCAGTGAAACTACACTCTTTATTGATTCAGTCAGTGCCGGTACAACTTATACACAAGAGAGTGATAACTACGCGCCCGAGAGAAGCGGCACGCAGGCCAGGGGATGAGTCACAATCCTATATACATGGAAACAATACATGTACACATATAGCAGGTTACACAGGTATAATACATTCTAACATAGATATGGTGGTGGTAAAAAAGCAACCATGTGACTTTCAATACATCTCAGAAAATAGGAAGACAATTTCAAATGGGACTAAATTGAAATTGATATCTCATTATCTCAACCTCACTCGCCGCAACACAAATATCATTTTCACTGAGAAAAAAATACAGAACAATAACCTTATTTATGGCCACACACAACAAATATCATTCATAAAAGGCAAACACAATTGAATCGATAGTTTGAGAAAAAGCAAACTGATAATAGTAGAAGGAGCACTACGTGCTTGAATCATAGAATAAGAAGGAGCTCTTACAAATCTGAGCACTAAGCTTATTTTTAATGATTATTTAGTAGACTAAATTGGCAATAAAAAGTGGTATGCTATGTCGCCCTGGTCCTCTATTGTGCACATCTGAGTTGCATATAACAACCATGCAGGTACCCAAGCCTTGTTCGTCAGCAAGTACCGCTGCCTCCCTGTTGACGCCAGCAAGCTAAAGACGAGATTGTAGGCAGCATCTATTATGCAGATTACTCCATGATTGTAGCTTAGGATAGCGAGATTTTTCAGGATGATGGATGGGTGAAAAAGCAGCCCAAACATGTTGTTGAACTTGTCCCAAATCAAGAAGATTATGACCGCCCTTTTCGTCTCGCCCAGATCGTGGTGGATTATTGCAGGAGTGCCGAGCAAGAGTAGTCTGAAGAAGTACACAGATGATGCGGTCTTATGGTGGGGGTTCTTTCATTGAAGATGAGGACTGGTCATTGTGGTCGATGAATTGGCAAAATTAGTACTTTCTCCAGATTTGCATGAGATCTGTAATTTGCAATCGTTTTGTTAGTTTTGGCCAAACATGTATTGCTGTTTTTGTTTATTTCTCTGCACAAAGTACGCCACTGTTTGCTGAATGAATTCTCATTCGAAAGCTATGGTTACTGATATGACAATGTAGAACTATCATCGAGATATTGATGTGGTCTAAAGCAACCATAAATTGGACTTTCAATAAATATCAGTAAATTGGAAGACAATTTTAAGTGGGAGTATGTTTAAATGGATATCTCAGCCATACTGTCCAAGCAACACCAAGATCATTTTCAAAGAGAACAATGACCTTATTTATGCCCACATACACACACACACACAAAATCATTCACAAAATGGAAATACACTTCAATCAATAGTTTCAGAAAAAACCAATTGATAATAGTGTACACTTGAGCACTACATGCTTCAATAATAGAATAAGGAAGCTCTTACAAATCTGAGCACTAAGCTTATTGTCAATGTTTAGTAGACTTAATTGGCTATAAAAGTGGTAGGCTAAGTTACCAGGGTGCACAATCGTGCACATCTCAGTTGCATATCACACCCGTGCAGGCAGCACTGCATACGCAACATCATGGCATCCACCAGTAGGAGAGAAAACTGTGAAAAATGTTATACAATTTTTTTCTAGATGTACAGACAGACACAGTATTGGCTTTGCCAGGTCCATGTTCTAACACTATGCAGAAAAATATGACTTGAAAGTTTTGGAAACTTCACCCAGGCTGACAACAGCAAGAATTCAATGAGTACAATGAAGTATAAATACTGTGTTTAGCTTCAGATGTCAAATTTTGCAGATCGTATGGTTTCGTCTTTTTGTAAAATGGTAGACCATTCTGGGTTGAGAAGTTGATTCCTCTAACTTGTTATCAAAATATGGTATACCTTTCGACCATGGTTAGTTATCAAGTCATACTTCCTCTAAATGGTATACCTTTCGACCACGGTTAGTTATCAAGTCATACTTCCGATCTCCTGACTCTAACTTGTTTCATTAAGTTAGCAAAGATGAAAAGCACAAAAGAAAGATACTTCCTAAAAACAAGAGGAACAAAAAAAAGCCCAAATCCTTTTTTATTTTACATTTTTATATTATACAAGCAGTAAAGTAAACATACTGACAAGAAAAATATAGGAAAACAAAATATGCGAACTACCTATGGCTGTACCACCATTTCCCACCGCCCTTGTCTTGGATCACCATTGATAAGGTCATTGAGAATGATGCCTGTCAGCTGATAATGATTGTGAGCATACAATACTCACCGACTCAAGTGCATTGAGAAATTCCAAGTTTTTTTTCACGAACCTAAATTTTATAGTGCCCAAAAACAGTAGATTAATTGCAATTTTGACATTTCATGGGAAAAATAAAGAAATTAAGAGTAATTGGGTCAATCATCTACATTATGTAACAAGCTAAAATTAAAATAAACTAGTTCATTATAAAGCATAACTAGAATTGAACAAGTAGATCCATAGTGGCACTTGCTCCCATCAATGCTCTAATACACTACAATTTGCATAAACTAGACACTCACATTAAGTGGTATAAAACTCAGATTAAACCCTTGCACGTGTCACAGATAGTGTGCCTTTGTAGCCAATATGAAAACTAGCATCAATCCTCCAATTGTTCTGCCACCATGTCATTTTGATAATTGTCTTGTCTGTGTCGACACTAGAACTACTTCAATCTAGTATACATGGTATAAGTACTAAAGTGAGATAAATAGGAAGTAAACGACTCCTATCGAATAATATCAACGAAAAACATGGGTAAAAAACCGTGTATCCTACCTTTTGCTATTCTATTATATAAAAATTTACAATGGTGTGTTGAAATAATCTAGATGATAATTGATACAAAATATAGGTGATTTTGCTCACTACAATCAATATGTCTTGTCTGCACATCATAAATTCTTTTTCTTTTTGCAGAATGCACATCATAAGTTGTGTTTTCGTGTGGCCTCTTGTCCCTTATATATGTGCCTTGTCTTGACCAACATGGCTTGATATCATCCTAGTTGAGTTAGTAGATAATAGTTATCTAAACTGAGATATGCGTTAGTCGATTCAAACTCTGTGTTCCATCTGAAAATTGGAGTCCTTTCCGGGTATGACAACGTAGAAGGGTTCTTGTACAGCCCACATACCATATACCGATACATCATTATGTGATTATATGGTATTTATATGTAATATTTTACTACTAATTGATATTCCTCGCTCTGTGCTGACATAATCAACCATATTGCCGTCTATTTCCTAGCCACCGGTGCACATCAACTACTCATGTACATCCATGCATACTACCATAGCTAGCACACCATCACCGATGACCGAAAGAATACCCAGAATCTTGTTCCTGCCCCCACCAATGTTGCACTACGATGGCTACTACCATGGAAAAATTGCCACCCCTAAATTTAAAGTAGTATTGTGTTATTAAGAAAAGCTCACTAGTAGGAAAACCTTACGGGAGTTGTTAGTTAGATACGCTGCTCAAAAAATTAACGCCGCTCGTATTTAGAAAAAAATACCAGAGACATTGCTGAACTCACACTTGCCTGTGGTGCACAAGTATCAGAAATGTTGAATCTAACATGCATGCCCTGGCTGTTTGGCAAAAAGCCCTGGTGTTGGTGAATAAGTCGGCGCCACGGAAACTCGATGCATCACCAGCATTTGTGTGTGTCCTGACACCACAACTAGCAACCAAAATATATGCGGCGTCTTAGATAAAAGCCCACGCAGCTAGAGATGGTCATATCTCAGTGTTGGTCCATACCTCAACGCCACTGAAAGGGGAGAACCTAATAGGTAGTGCCTCTCTTGCGTATATGCTAGATTTCACAAGATCACAAAGGCACAGAAGAAAATATTTGAACATATGGCACTTGGGAAACATGTTGGAAATATGCCCTAGAGGCAATAACATTTGTATTCTTATATTTCCATATTCATAATTAAAGAGTTTATATTCTATGTTATAACTGCTATAATCCCGGAATATGCGATTCAGTGGAAAACTCATATGCAAGTGTTGTTGGTGATCACTTTTTCCAAATCTTATGATATCATTAAGTGTAACGATAGTCCTAAAACAACATTGAGATTATGACTTTGGAAGAATGATCATACTAAATCGACCAAACTTGTTTGTTGTGAATTGGATTAATATCGTCTGTATTCAATTGTGATAACACGGAGTATTAACGTGTGATATTGCTCCTAAGACCATGAGAGTATCGTGGTCACTTCGTAGTGTCCAGTGAGCTTTCAGGTTGCTCAAACGTCACCCGTAACACGGTGATCGTAACGACAACTTCCAGGTTCATCGGAAAATTTGAAAACTAGATGGATAGCTCAAGAGTGGGATTTTCTCCTCCGGCGATGGAGAGGTATTCTTAGGGCCCTCTTGGTGTGGCCGTATCAACCATAGTCTGGCCAGACATAAGTGACTTTATCACGGGGATGCCAGAACACAATAACGAGAGAGAAGAACAAAACCGGTAACAAGGATTTCGGTATAATGAGCATAGTCATGACTCAAGAGGATAGCAATGCATCCTCGGTTTTGTGAAGTGTCGTAAAGTAAAGGGAACATCATATGATAACCAATGGTTCACTCGAATATCATTCGCATACTCACATGGACAAATATGGACGACCATGGTCCCATTGTCGATCATCGAACGAATGGTTTCGTTCATGTCTTGGAGTTATTGAACCTATGGGGTCACAAGCTTATGGCAATCATGATCTGCTGAGTATTATTAGGACGGTAGTCATGAGAATATATTTGTGAAATTATTTCATGAATATTTGGAATAGTTCCGAGAGGATCCGGAAGCGTTTCTTTTTTTGCAAGGAAAGAGTGAATATATTAGCTAGCAATATATTAGCCAAACTGCAGTTTTCACCTGCTCTCTACCTAGCTGTGCTAAGCCATGGCTCACAGAGTTGGCTTCGCGACTGATTTTGACTATCGAGACATCTCTTTCCTGAAGAAGTTCACGAATATTCTGGGCACGCGACGTATAGCGCGACATGTTGGGGGTGGAGGATTGCACCAGCGCAACAACTTCATCACAGTCCGTCTCCACGGACACCGAAAGTGGTGACCACTGGAGGGCAAGGGCCAGGCCCTCCTCCATTGTAGCAAGTTCCGCGTCCACGGCGTCTGCGCATCCAAAGAGGTACCGCATGCAACAAAGATCGAGGATCCAACACTGTCACGAAGCGCCATGCCCGTTCCTGCTGACCCGTCTGGAATGAACGATCCATCCACATTGAGTTTGACCCGGTTCGCTGGTGGAGGTTCCCATTTTTGATGCACTTTTTGACGGCCATCCAACGAGTGGCGTGTAGTGGTGCAGCTCTGGACGTAATCCACCACTTGCTTTCCCTTCTGAACATCAACAATAGGGTGGTGCTGAATAAGCAAGAGAGAGTTGAGGTAACTTGCCAGAAATTTTTTTTGAGCCTTGAGCCATTGGTGGGATTTTTTGGTGGGTGATTTCATTGTGGTAATGCCATACACGCCAAAGAATCATGAGAACCATAGCCCGCTGCTGCTCCGTCATTGCATGTAGAGCTTGCAATATCCATTTAGGCCCAGTTGGCTCAAAAACGCCTTCAGCAGGGAGGGTCCATTCTTGACGCATTGCTGCCCAGAGCTCACGCGCATGTGGGCATCGGAGTAGGGCATGGAAAGCATCTTCTGGTTCCTGTCCACACACAGTGCATGTGGGATCTTCCTCCATATCTCTTCTGCACATATTCTCCTGGGTAGCCAAAGCATTAGATGCAAGCTTCCATGAAAAAATCCGTACCTTAGGAGGGACTGGACATTGCCAAATGAGCTTCCAGTTAGGTCTGTAGCCACTCGGATTGTTGCTGGACGTGCCACTGCTTTTGTTACACATTTTTTCATCAAGAGCCATGCCGTACGCATTGCGCATGGTGAACATCCCTCGTTTCTCCGGGTGCCATGCAAGATCTTCTTGATTCCGTGTTGATGGTTTAATTTTGATGATTTCCGCAACATCAACAGGTAGGAAGTGTTGGCGGACAAGGGCCATATTCCAGTTTCCATTGGGGCCGATGAAATCTGCCACCCATCTTAGCCGGCATCTCCCTCTAGCAGTGAAGGGATGCTCTGGTCGCCTCCATTCTAACTCTTTTGTTGTACTGCTAAATCCAGTCATGTCAATCTTATCTTATCTTATATCTTATATCTTATATTTACTAATTGGAGGCATCATACGAGACACCACATTAATCCTTGAGATTAAGAAAATTTGGCCATCCGATTAATTTATGATGTATGTGTAGCCGTTGGATGAAATAGGAGTCCCACTCTCCTGTCCCACCTAGATGAGTCGTCCTTCCTATGGTCTCTCTCCGTTTCCTTCAGAAAAAAAGAAAAAAAACTGATCCTGGATGTCATAGCATCCCACGTACATTATATATATAACTAATCTTAGGATGTTAATTGTAGGGCTTGGATAAAGAAACAATTATATAAACCCTTTTCCTGTGTATGCGCATTAATCGACGAGCAATCCCTAGGAAGTTACGTTTTGCGTAAGAGCTGAGAACTCTCTCCCTCGACCCCTCTTCTTCTCTTGCGAAAGCCGCCCTTCATCGCTTCACCGCCTGTCGCTGCTTCCCACCATTGGAGTTCTCAGAAGCAAGTCTTCTCCTCTACCCCCTCTCTCACCCCATGCAGCCTAATATTCTGCATGTGCGTCCATCCGTCCTCCAATATACCGTCCTCTCAGCAATGGCCCGTTGGAGATGGGCAGCTTCTTGGAGGTACAGGCTGTAGGTATGATTTCCCTCCATGCTCGATATCAAACATATTTGGCTTTTGGAGTCCTTCGCATCCTGGCTCCCATAACACCAGCAGCACTATGTCTTTGTGTGCTCCACGATTAGATTTGAATTCCAATCGATGACTATGCCAGATGTAGTGGAAACATCCTCTGCTAATATACTTCACCGGCAAGTTCAAAGTATAGCTCTCTCATAATATCCTACAATGTTAATTCCTCTTTTTTTTCTTCAGAAAATTAACCATGGCGCCGAGCCACTCACCTGAATATATTTATGCACTATGATCGAGCTGACAACAATTAGCCAGAAACTAACCCAAGTGCAGGGATACAAGGTGATGAGACGCAAGCCAGCTACTGAGTATTTATTGACAAATTACAGGTTCAGAGAAGATAGGTGAGGGCCCCAAGAGAGTAGGTCTGGTCGGTCGCTAGGTTAAGACAGTACGACCAGGCCACCAGGTTGCTAGGCTTTGACATCACAGTCGATCCTTGGGGTTTGCATCTCATAGAAAACGTTCTTAATTTGATTAATACCTCTTAGTGAGATATTTTATTTTCCGTGACAATCTTATTTCATGGCGATCATTTTCACATTTGGACTAAAGTGGCATGCAAGTTACAGGTTTGTTCAGTACACATACCAATCAGACGTTAAGATTGCAAATCACATGTTAGTTAGAACTTAAAAGCCTAGGTGTGAGACTGTGATATAAATTTCTTTTCCTAGGTGTTGTGATGATACCATGTCTCTTTATTTAACACCCCGAGCTTCTACACTGATGCTATTAGCCAAGAAAAAGTTACCATATGCTGCTACTTCAGTCAGTTAAAACGTGATTTTTCATTCATATCTGAACACGTTTTGGGGGAGTGAAAACTGTTAATAGTTTGGATATTTTTACTACATTGCAAAAGTGGTTCCATCGGGAAGTTTAATTTAACATATGAACTTGGTTGACCCGTCCACCTCATAAGGAAAGCTTGCATATATGCATTTGCATGGTCGGTTTACTGTTTGAAATATGTAGATCAATTCACAGTCCAGGTTAAGATGTCCATGCATATGATGATTTAGTCCACATGAATGCCATTGTTTTTTGTTGTTAATGATATTATTGTAGTATCATTTAAACATGCTTCATCGTAAACTAATATGTTATTTCTTAGTGAACAAACAGAGAAATATTTATGGATTCAGACTTGGTGGTGGCCTGCAATAAGGAAAACATACACATTGTTGGCTTAATTAGTTGTTTCCATGTATTTGATACAGACGCGTTGAATTTTACTAACACTTATTTGTAGCTTTCCCATATCAAGATTATGTCTATGCAGTCCATGTTTTCTCCAATATTACAATTGGCCCTATTGCCATACAGGCGAGTGTCTCTTTTCTGCTCTATCTGAACATATTGTATCTATTCTGTCCTTTACATCCTGCATACTTTTGACTGTTGCAGCAGCAGTTCTCATTCCGTGATACCATTGCTTATAAAACTTAATGGTTCACACCGTCTTCTTAATTTTGTATCCTCTATGGGAAAAGCTTTGGTAAATGTAATACTGGTATACTTGTGATAGATGATTGTTGTATGCTGCTACTTTTGTTTTTAGTGACATAAAAGAACCAGCAACAAATATTCATTCATGGTTTATTGGTTCCATATTCAGATTCTAAATAACTTCTGTGGAAGGAACAAGTTCCATTTGCTGCCGAGGAATAAATCACACATAACTTACGGATTTGCAAGTCATAAGAAGTGTTGCTCTAACTATCATCTAACCTGATTAGCTTCAAGATGCAAAACACAGTTTACGTGAAGGCTGCATGCATGTCTCCCCTATCTTTTTTCCATGCTACCAACAATACCTTTCAAGGTATATTGATTCTGATGTGTGATAGACCAATGGCCTGTATTACATATAATCAGCTATCGCAACTTCAGACCACAACTTTTGCTTCTCTAACATCTGTTCGTTGTTTGCTTTATCTGGAGCTTAGCATTCATGGCTACCGTACAGTATTATAGATTATGTGGTGCAACAAAATAGGATAAGTTGCACCACATAGGATAAGTTGCACCACAACGTTTCCTTCTGTTTAACGGTAGTTTCATAAGTTTATATAGCTATAACTGAATGAACTGTGAGAAGGCAGTGCCCTCACATATGGATTTCGGTGCAATATTTGGCAGCTCATATTAATTGTTGTTGTAGCTGGATACTTGCTACCCGTGCACATATATATGCTAAATATTGTTGCATGTTGAACTTCAATGAAAGTGGTAAGAAGAAGATATAAGAATGTAAATCTTCATACTTTAACTGACTTCCAGATTTGTATTTATGGTCATGGCCTATTCAATACTACAATGCTATAGTAAATGTAGCTTTGGTTGTAGGTACATAATTTCAAATCTCTCTCACTAGATCCCATGACACGGTAATCTTCCTCACCACCTCCTTTTAATCATGTTTTAAGTGTTGTGGAGTCTGACTAAAAAAAGGAAAGTGTGGGCACCAAAGATATGTAAGCTACATAAATGCTCGAAGAATTTGATTACATTGGTGGTTCTTCTAAAGGTATGCATGCCACTTAACAGGTGTGATTTTAAAGCTACTATTACACATGGAAGACAACATATATAGTACATAACTACATTTAAAAATGCCGGTAATTTATGTTTGTGACTCCCCAAGTCCGAGTATTTATGCACATTTATGCAGCAAAAAACAGAAGATACATGGTGTGCTGAAAATAATGTTTAGGTTTCATCTCAAGTGGTAGTATGATGGACTCAAGTTTACGGTGCTCCACTATTTTCATTTCAAGCTTTCCTATTTGCCATGTTTTTTTTGCGTATTTGCATACTTATTAAGGCCCATACAATACACAAAATAGGATAAGTTTGGATGTCAAATTCCCCATTAGAATGTTGCCTACAGGGACATAAGAAATCTATTTTCAATTTTAATAGGACCAGATTCTAATTGGTGCATTAGTGCAACTATGAAGATGTTGTTATTTGCGGTTTGGCGAGTCGCATACATATATTTTGATCCATGAATTACTTATCTATTTCCACAATGATTGATCAAAGTCAAATTATTCATTATAATTGTTCTTGCAATTGTCCAACCAACATATTTTCGATTGGCAATAGTTCTCATGCAAAATTTTAATATATTTCCCTGGCAAGAAAAACAAAGGATGTGTAAAAATTAGTATATAATAAATGCTATCAATAGTTTATTTTTATATGTTTTTGAATAACTAGCCCGTGCAGTGGCACGGGTTAATGACTAGTGTATCTAATGCATATTTCCTTTTTGGCCTTCGACAAAACTACATAAGCAACACATGCATGTCAACACATCTATTATATTTTCCTTTTTGGTTTATTATTTCTCCGTCTCTTCTAGTTGTCCTTTCTATATAGCTTCTCTATGTATGGAGTTTGTGCCCACCTTTTTATTAATCTGTACATGTTTCTTACTCCTATGTCCATATCGGAAATATTAGTGCTTTATCTTCAAATAATATTTTGCATGTGTAGTTTGCTACTGATTAAGGTTTTTAAGTCCCTTCTGATTAAGGTAATATACACATGATTTTTTTTCTTGGTCCTTTTTCCAACTGGAACTAATCTGTTACATTCACGATTCTGCAGCCAACTACTAATCCTGCTTGCTTGATCTTTCTCAGTCCAGCTCTTATCTTATATATTCAATTTATTTAATATTATTAACTAAATCTTTGTCGGTACAATTAGGACGCATCAACACAATTAGCGGATAATTTTATAGCTTATCTAGAGTATCGCGAGGGCTTAAAAAAAGTGTATGTACCATGGAGTTTCATAATAGTCTTCCTACACTTTTTCTGACATTTAAGGGTTGCAAGTACTATCATTTTAGAAATGACCCAATTCAGCAACGTCATTCTTTGCATTTCCTTAGTGGTACTACTTTTATAAATGTCCAGTTTTTACTTTAATGTAAACTGGCTATGATGTTCCCTTGGCGCAAAACAAAAAAGTATGGCCATATATTTTTTGAGTACAAAATCATCTTATCTAGAGCCCACATTTTCTCTTGTTTGACATCGCTAATTAGATTACGTTGGGCGGCTGGTTTTAGATTATTTTTTTGTGCTGGGGTGGAGCTTTAAAAATATTTTCTTGCCATGGCGTTTTATAGTTACAGGCCGCTTAACAGGTTTATCTATTTCCAAGTTCGGTTGGGTTTGAGCTTTAAAAGTGCATGTCCCTTGAGTAGGGCATTTCCGTGCCTAGGATCATCTGCACCCGGTTAGAAAAACAAATCGTAAAATATTCAAAACCAATTCAAAAAAATCCTAATTTATTTTTGTGTGGTTGAAAATTTGATGTGTGAGACCAGCTCCAAATTTCATGTCATTTGGAAATCTGAGCAGCTCTCGACAAAAAAGACAAATCGGGTCAAAATAGTACATGAACAGTAAACATTTATATAGACCCCCAATTTGTCTTTTTTTCCGAGAGCTTCTCAGATGTCCAAATGACTTGAAATTTAGAGTGGGTGTCATGCATCAAACTGTCTACCACACAAATTTTTTGAATTTTTATAGTATTTGTTTTGTTTTTTTCGTAAGCACGGGTGCAGAGATAGATTTTCGATGTCCTTGTCCTTGTTGTAGGTGCATCCAAACATTTGGTTAACTCTTTCTTTTAACCGGATGATTAAAATATCCTTCTTGCATGTAGATATCGTGATGAATCATGACTCTATCTTTCCTTTACCACATATATTAGTTGATATTTTTTAATCTGTCAACTTCGGCACTTTGGCCTATGTTTACGTTTCCGATTCCCCTTCTAACTGTTATTTTTATCTTTTTTGGTTATAGTTGCCTTATTATGTATACATGTGACAGTTCAATGCCCTCGTTGATACATCTTAATATGTTACGTATTTTTTCTTAAATCTCGGTCATTATTATTTTGATCAAACGGTGTAAATAATATTAGCATATGTGGACAAATGTGATGGCTCGTTTGACTCTTATGTTAATTATATAAAGATAGATGATCATAGTGATGACTCAAGAGGATAGCAATGCATCCGAGGTTTTGTGAAGTATCGCAAAGTGAAAGGGAACATCACATGATAACCAAAGGTTCACTCGAATATCATTCGCATACTCACATGGACAAATATGGATGACCATGGTCCCGTTGTCGGTCATTGAACAAACGGTTTCGTTCATGTCTTTGAGTTATCGAGCATATGGGGAGCTTGTTGCAATCACGATATACTGACTCTTATAAGAAGGGGAGTCAGAAGAATATATTTGTGAAATTATTTCATGAATATTCGGAATAGTTTTGAGAGGATCCGGTAGCGTTTCGGGTTCATTGGAAGGGTTTCGATGAGTATCGGGTAATACCAATAAAACATATGTAGGTGGAAAAAGTTTCTAAAGATGTAATATATATATATATATATATATATATATATATATATATATATAAACACTATTCTGATCACGGGATCAGAATAATATTCTGATCACAACCTGAACTGCCGGAGTAACGCGCCTGACCTTCTCTGTGAACTAGGTTGAACTTCCCGCAACATTGCCCAAATAGGGCTTGCTATATATCGTTGGAAAGCTATGGACACCAATATCATGACCCAACTTAATTTTTTGGCAAAATATAAGCGGTTTAAGAGCAGTTTTAAAAACCGTTTTTTCTTCGCACAAAAAACGTGAATCGTATTTTTGATCGCATTTCTAAACCGTTTATCAGAATGAGGCATATAATATGGCGTTGGAAAGTTGCTGCAAAGTCGCTCCTTCCACCTATTGAAAGTTTTTTTTCTAATTCTCTATGGTTAAAGAGTAATTTGAAAAAACGTAAAATTTCGTAAATCGAACAGCTGAGTTCGTTTTTTCGATGTCATTTCTAAACGGCTAATCCAATGAATGCATATGATATGGTGTTGGAAAGCTTCTGAAAATGCGCTACTTCTTCTTCTTGAAAGTTTTTTTCTAATTTTGAATGGTTTAAGAGTAATTTAGAAAATGGTCCGAGTCGTACCGAGTTCATATTTTCGAGCTAATTTTTTAACCGTGCGTCCGAATGCAGCAAATGATATGGTGTTGGAAAGCTTGAACAAAACTTTTTGGTATGTATTGTTTCTCCCAATTCTTTACGGTTTTAAGTCAGTTTTGAAAATGAAGAAAATGTATTTTCGCCATAATTTCTACGAACTTTATCGGAATTGGGTAAATAACATACCGTTGAATAGCTACGCAAAATGCGAAACTTTTTCATGTTGATGGTTTTCTCTGATTCCTAGTCGTTTTCAAGTAATTCCAAAAATGGCGGGATCATTCGTTCTGCCTCTACCGCGAAACAGATTCTTCGAAAATGCACCGCATGAAGAATCTGAACTTCTCGGTGCGTGTACCTGAACTTCACTCTGTTTTTCACGTGATTTTTTTCCTCGTAGATCTTCATCCACTGCTCGTAGTTCTCCATCCCACTCACCGGAATTGAGCGGGTGATATACCGATGGAAAGCTGCTGTAAACACGCAACTTTCCCGTGTTGATCATTTTTTCATACCCGCGACGATTTTGAAAGTTTTTCATCTGAAATTCATTCAGCATAGTAGTTGAACTTCATGCTATTTTCACGTTGAACTTCTGTGACGTATTTTTGTTTGTACACGCGCCTGAACTTCCCTCTGTACGAACTCGACCTTTATCGGAATTTTGAAAACCATTTTTTCTTCATACAAAAAACGTGGATCGTATTTTCGATTGCGTTTCTAAACCGTTTAGCAAATAAATACTCGTTTTAGATAGGAATCTCGCTCATATGCGGATTTTGCACTCAGGTCGTGAAGAACTCGCGTTTTTTGCGATTTCACTGCCTGAGTTGTTCGACCTGAACTTCCCCCTGTGCTAGGTTGAACCTCCCGCAACATTGCCCAAATAGGGCCTGCTATATACCGTTGGAAAGCTATCGACACGAGTATCATGACCCAAGTTAAATTTTTCGCAAAATGTAAGCGATTTAAGAGCAGTTTTGAAAACCATTTTTTCTTCACACAAAAACATGAATCGTAATTTGGATCGCATTTCTAAACCGTTTATCAGAATGAGGCATATAATATGGCGTTGGTAAGCTGCTGCAAAACCGCTCCTTCCACATGTTGAAAGTTTGTTCTAATTCCTTATGGTTAAAGAGTAAATTGAAAAAACGTAAATTTTCGTAAACCGAACAGCTGAGTTTGTTTCTTCGATGTCATTTGTAAACGGCTAATCCAATGGAGGCATATGATATGGCGTTGAAAAGCTTATGAAAATGCGCTACTCTTTCATCATGAAAGTTTTTTTCTAAGTTTGAATGGTTTCAGAGTAATTTAGAAAATGGTCCAAGTCCTACCGAGTTTGTATTTTCAAGCTAATTTTTTAACTGTAGGTCCGAATGCAACAAATGATACGGCATTGGAAAGAATGAGGAAATGCGAAACTTTTATATATATATTGTTTCTCTCAATTCCTTACTGTTTTAAGTCGATTTTAAAAATGGCTAAAAAAGTATTTTTGCCGTAATTTCTACAAACTTTATCAGAATTGGACAAATAATACACCGCTGAAAAGCTACGGAAAATGCGAAACTTTTTCCTCTTGATGATTTTGTCTGATTCGTAGCCGTTTTCAAGAAATTTCGAAAACGGCGGGATCATTCGTTCTGCCTTTATCGCGAAACAAATTTTTGGAAAATGCATCGCGTGAAGAACTTGAACTTCTCAGTACGCGTAACTGAACTTCACTCTATTTTTCACGTGCTATTTTTTATCCTAGCTCTCCATCCACTCACAGGAACACTCACCGGAACACTCATCGGAACTTCACTCTGTTGAACTCCTGCTGTTTTCACGTTGAACTTCTACGATGTATTTTCGTTTGTAATTTTCTCATCCATTTCGCCAGTGTTACACAAATGATATTCTTTTAGTACAAACCTCTCTCACAATATTTTTTTTAACTTTCTCTGACGGAAGACTTGAACTTATAACACCAAAACATTTAGTCTTTGCTTTTTTATTCCTTTTAAATACAAAATGCACACCGTGTAGCACGTGAACTTCTGATAGTTATCAATCTAAACTTCTCTCAGTTACGTGAAAATATCTGAGTTTTTTATGAATGTTTAATCTGATTTTCCTAATCCTTTTTTATGAATTTTTTCAGAGCTCTATTTTTAAATGTTGAACTTCTTATTATTTTATTTTTGAACTTCTTATTTCCATTCTTTAATAACAAGGGAAACCTGAGTTTTCTATAATCATCGAAATTTTCCATCTTTTTAATATGGACTTCCTGGGTTTTTTTCTTAATCTTTTTTATGAAATTTTGAAGCGCTCTATTTTAAAAATTTGAACTTCTTGTTTTCCATTCTTTAATAACGAGGGAAATCTGAGTTTTCTATAATCATCGATCTTCTCCATCTTTTTAATTTGGACTTCCTGGTTTTTTTCTTAATCTTTTTTTGTGAAATTATGAAGCGCTCTATTTTTAAAAGTTGAACTTCTTGTTATTTAATTTTTGAACTTCTTGTTTTCCGTTCTTTAATAATGTCGGAAATCTGAGTTTTCTATAATCATCGAACTTCTCCATCTTTTTAATTTGGATTTCCTAGTATTTTTCTTAATCTTATTTATGAAATTTTGAAGCGCTCTATTTTAAAAAGTTGAACTTCTTATTTTTTTTAATGTTTGAACTTCTTGTTTTCCATTGTTTAATAACAAGGGAAATCTGAGTTTTCTATAATCATCGAACTTCTCCATCTTTTTAATTTGGACTTCTGGTTTTATTTCTTTTAGTAACGAAAAAATCCTACTTTTTGATAGACATCGAGCCGCTCTGTTTTTAAATATGAACTTATAGGTTTATTTTAATAGAACTTCTTCATTATTTCGAATAGAACTTATTGGTCTTATTCTTTAGTGACCGGAAAAATTGAGTTTTCAAATAAGTATTAAACTGCTCTACTTTTAAAAATTGAACTTCTTGGTTTTATTATTTAGTAACAAGAAAAATTGAGTTTTTAATATGCATTGACCTACTTCATTTTTTTAAAATTGAACTTCTTGGTTTTGATCTTTAGTATTGGGGAAAATGTGAGTTTTTTTAATTTGAACTTCTTGGTTTTTATTTGAATTTTCTTTAGTTTTTCCTTTTTATTTAGCTTTGAAGTTCTTCATTTTATTCTTTAGTAAGGAGAAAAAATCTGACTTTTTTTTAACCTTCGTACTTCTCTCTTTTTTTACTTTGAACTTCTTAGAAATAAATATGTTTTTTAAGAAACTTGATAGAACCAATTTTTGTTCAAATGTTCGAACGGATCTCTATAAAAAAATTGAACTTCTTGGCTTTTACTCTTTAGGCATGGGATAAATATGTTTTTGTACAAAGTTCGAATTGCTCTGCTAATTTAATTTGGACTTATTTGTTTTTGCTCCCCCGAGCACAAAATTGAGTTTTTTATAAACTTTGACCTTCTCTATTATATTTAATTTGAACTTCTTAGTTTTCTTCTTAGGAAAATTTTGGTTCTTTTAATCCGTTTTTATAAAAAAATTTGGACTTATTTCATTTTTTAATTCGTCCTTCTTTGATTTTGTAATAAACATTAAAATTCTTGATTTTCTTAATATAAACCTCTATATTTTGAAGAAAACAAGAAAATTCCATTTTTCTATAAATTTTGAACTACTCTCTTTTTTTGGTTTGAACTCCTTGGTTAATTATTAAGAGGAGGAAAATCCTAGTTTGATATAAATACTAAACCGCTTTGTTATCTAAATTTGAACTTTCGTGTTTTTAAAGAAACAAAGAAAACTCGTTATATATATAATATGTACTACTCTATTTATTTTATTTGACCTTCTTGATTTTCTAATAAACAATGAACTTCTTCGTTATTTAAATTTGAACTTCTAAATTTTCTTGTATCGATGAAAACCTATTTTTTATAATCCTTTTGGACTGCTTTGTTTTTTAGTTTAACCTTTTTGGTTTTGTAATAAACAGTGAAATTCTCTACCTTTAACTTTGAACCTCTGGTTCTTTTTTTGAAATGGGGACAATCCTTTCTCATATATTTTTTACAAACGAGGAAGGGAGTGCTAGTGAGGGGTGGCGTCGATGGTCGGGGAGGGGGATGAGGGGCGGCGCCGATAGTTGCGGAAGTGATCTTCTCTTTTTTTTAATTGGATAAATCCTTTTTTGTACACATTGAAGTTCTTTATTATTTTTTATTTGATGTTATTCTATTTTTTACGAACATGAAAAACTAATCTTTTTAAAATAAACGTCGGACTGCTTTGTGTTTTTAGTTTAGTCTTCTTGGTTTGTTTTTTAGAAACAGAGAATATCCTAAAATATGTATGTGTGCATCAAACTGCTCTATTTTAAGTCTGGTCAACTGAATATATTTTTAAGTCTGTCATAATTGAACATTAACATGTTTATTTTATTTTACAGTATCAGTACAGTGTTAGTAGTAGTCCCGGAAGACACGATGACAACGATTATAATAAACTCACAAGTAAAGAACACTCGCATCTCCCATCCTGGTACGTCTAACTCAGTTAAACCCACAAGCTCTATGTAACGCCTCACACTGGCACTTCTAGCTAACACTTAGCTTGGTTAACAACCACTAGGCTATGCCAAAATCAGCCAGTGCGCAGCTCGCTCCTGCCTCCAGCTACTTCCCTGGAGCACTGCGTGAGGCGATCGAATGCATCAAGCACGTACCGCAAACATATTACACATGGATCGAGTACAACTTTATTAACGGCGATGGCAACCATGGACGGTGGAAGAAAGACGATTGGCACGACCTGTAGGAGTCGTCCTGCTGGTGTAGTACAATGTGGACTTCGGCAATGCCATTCATATGGTCGGGAAGTAGCAACGGCCGGTGGAGACGTGGCAGAAGGGAAGGTCGCAGGCTGGAGGCGCGACGCTGGGAGCTTGCTTGCTGGAGCAGCGGGAGAAAGAGGTATGTTGCAGGGCGGCCGTCCGCGTTTATGCATCAGGGAAAGGGGCCATAGCTGCGGGTGAGAAAGCAATGTTCATAAACATGCTGCTCATTCACTGAAATCGATGGAACTATTCTAGTCTGATACTTCACAAATTTTAAATATAAGCAGAGTTTTTGCCACAACTTACCTTGTGGAAAATCACTAGATCCCAGATTGCACGACTTCTTTCTTTATCATATCTGAACTTCAGATTAGTGCCTCCCCATTTTTTGCTCTGGCACGCTGTACAAGCTTCAGATAGTACATTAGAGAGCAGGAGCACAGTACACAACATTGGACGCGAGTAGCAACAAGCTTTTCCATCAATTAGGAAATTGATGAAAAGAACGAAAGAACACTTACTTGATAAACAAGAAACATGGTGAAAAAATTCAGCAGAAAAAATACAACTCTAATCTCAGTTTTTCACATTCTACACGGTTAATTCTTTTTTAACAACATACATATAAAATTAATTAACGAGTCAAAACTCGGAAAGGGACTCTCTTTTATGCAGATGTAGACCCAATCATTCATGATTCTTCTTTAACATACTATAAGATGAACAACAGAGAAGCATCCATACCAATAATACTGACTTGCAAACAATATTGTAGAAACAAACATCAGAGTTATCGTTGCTTGAGCGAGTAGAGCTAAGGCAGCCATGGAATTAGTAGTCGAGGAGCATCCATTTTTTCTATGGCCTAATGTTGTCAGTCCAAGCACGCACATAATCGATGAAATTGATTTCAAGCTCCAAGTGCAGCAGCCTATGGCAAAGCTAGCAAATAACAACAACTTCAACCAGCAAAAGGGCACAACATAGAGCAACCGTAGTAGTGCAGCAGGAAGATTTACATGGAGCAGCAGAGGTTCACATGTTCAAGCAAGGGGCGACGGGGAAGGTCGATCAGAGGTGCCAGAGCAGGTCACGTACTAGAGATGCGGCAGGAGGCAGATGGAAACACCTCGATCAGTTAGTAGATGAACTTCTAAAGTATAGCAATGTTGAACTGCAAAAAAAGTGGCTCCAGAAGCCCCATGACGAATTAGACCACACGGTTGGGGCTCCATCTATCTCCTACATCACCGGACGAGCTCTGGCCATGAGGAAGAACACAACCGGTTCTCACCATGAACTTGACCATAGCCTTTTGCATCAGAAAGAATAAAAGAGCATGAGCAGAGAAGACACAGGCACCGCCGTGCGTCGCTGGTCGCATCGTGCTACCAGGATCCTGCTCCGGTGCGATGAGAGAGGTCGGGGATAGGGGGAGCGGTGCCCAGCGGCGGTAATGGAGTTGGCCGGAGGCTGGGGGCGGGTGGCCGGAGGGAGGGCGGGGCGCGCTGCGGCCTGCCGGAGGGGAACGTAGGCGGTGGGGCGGTCGCTGAAAGGAAACACGGGGGCGTGCGACCCAGGAGGCGGTCGACCCAGTCGTCGCTGAGGGCGGGGCACGCTGCGGCCTGCCGGAGAGGAACGCGGGCAGCGGGGCGGTCACCGGAAGGAAACGCGTGGGCGCGCAACCGGGGAGGCGGTCGACCCCGTCGCCATTGGGGACGTTTCGGTGGCTAGTGTTGACGGGGGCGGCAGCGGGGGGTGCCGGAGGGTGCGAGAGAGGTGGGGCGGGGCTCCTACGAC
>NC_057801.1:772402749-772405741 GCF_018294505.1 Triticum aestivum
CCCAAGTGGGAAACTGCCTCCTTGCCTAAAGAAGGAGGCCGAATTGGGAGAGGGGAGGAATCAGACTCCTCCTCCCAGGCCGGCACACTTTCCCCCTTGGTGGCGGCGCTCCCTCTCCCCTCTATCCTATATATACACGAGGATTTGTGCTCTTTATAATACACAAGTTTTGGAGCCTCCTCTAGTTCTTCTAGTTCTTCTAGTTCTAGTTCTAGTTGGTCCCAGTTGACTAATTAAAGGTAGGATAGTCCTGTTGTCCTCATAATTAGAAGCCATTTGTGGTTCTAATCTCCTCCCTTTAATTCTCCAGCGATGATTAGTTCTGGACGGCGAAGCGCTGCTGGATCTTGCAACCAAGTAGAGAGGCCGTGCTTTCGGTCTTAGGTTCGAGGGACTGTTCGTGGGCACTACGAGGGCTCGTCATCGACGGTATGAGGGTTTTCAAGTAAGATCTACACCGACACGTTCTTCTTCCATTGTAACTCGGAGACGGTAACGATCATGATCTCAACCCGTTATGCATCTTCATATGGATCTTGGGTGATTGTAGGAGCAAATTTTTTGGTTTCTACTACGTTTCCGAACAAAGCAAACATTAATTAGGTATATTCGGTACTTCCAGTACATAAATATTTTGGTCAGCAGAGGTTACGCACGTGCCAAGATGAACACCTTGTATTACATGACCTGTACTATGATGTCACATATTCCTAGTATAGTCTGTGTATTTGTCTCAATTCCTTAAATTATTAGCAGTGGCGGGCTTCGAGAAGTGATCGCCACCAAGAGTTTGCGCCGTCAGTGCCTTTAGTGGTCATAACTAGTGACGGGACCTACAGCATGCTCGCCTCTACTTGATTTGTACCATTGGCGGACGGGCGCCTGCCACTGATGCCGTGTTAGCAGTGGCAGGAGGTCAGTGGCGGGCGCCCTTGAGAGCCTTGCCCACTAGTACTGGGCTTTTTGCATGCACTACTGCTAGGCATTCTTGCAGTAGTGGATTCTGTCGTAGGAAACGTGCGCGATGGATGATGTGTGATGAATGACTCATCCCACACGTTCCTTGTAATACATCATGTATGATGAATGACAGATCCCACATGATTGGGCGTCTCCAATAGTGCGTGATAAGCGGTCCGAAAGCAAAAGTTTCTACCAAAAAAAAATTTGTTGGATGGAAGATAAATCTCACATGTGTTATTCTTGCTGACCGTGTGTGATAGATCAACACTTTGCATAACTTTAATTCCAGGAAAATTGTGTGGCCTATCTCACATGTTTTATTCTTGCTGATCGTTTGCGGTAGCTCAATTCCTTCACACACATTTACTTTCGGGTGTATCGTTAGCGATTGGGGCCTTATCCCACATGGTTATCCATTAGCTTGTGCGAAGCACTCCCCCTATTGCACAACAGGATTAATTCATTGCTTAAGGTTTAGTTTTAGTCAAGTACAATGGGGTAGGAATGCAGTCCCCTTTCATTACATGTATCACTGGTGGAAAAAGGGCCTTTGGTCGCGGTTCGCAACTGCCATTAGTCGCGGTTGCGCAACCGCGACCGAACGGGCGCGACTAAAGGCCCCACCCTTTAGTCGCGGTTGCTTAAGAACCGCGACTAAAGGCCCGTCCACGTGGGCGCCAGGTGGCCGTCGGGGCGGAGGACCTTTAGTCGCGGTTCTTCTGGCCAACCGCGACTAAAGGCCGCCGCAGGTTTAGGGTTTTAGCCACCCCCCCTTAAACCTGTTTTCTGTTTAATTTGTATTGTTTTATTTCTTTTGTGCTTTATTTTAATTTTGAAGGAGTTTCACATATTCTACGGTACTACATACATGCATATGAATGTACAATTTCAAACAAATTTGAAATTAAAACCAAAAAGAATTCAAGAGGAATATACAATATATATTCAATATCATCGGATGACCATATACAATTTTGAACAAGTTTCCATACATAATTTAATGCATATAAAGTTCTACGTCCTCGTAATGGTGTTCTCCTTTAGGATGGAGGACTTCCCTCCTGAACCATCCAGCTAGTTCCTCTTGAAGTGGTCGGAAGCGAGCTTCTGGACTAAGCATCATCCGGAGGTTATTCCTCTGAGCATTGGTATCACTCGGAACCCGCTCAGAGGTGTATCTCCGGATCATCTCACAGACATAGTATGCACATAGATTGGTCCCCGCTGGCTGAATATCCTCACCATTCTTAGCCTTTGCCCTTTTGAATTCTAGCTATTTTTTGAATTCACCGACCTTTGTATCTACGAACCGTCTCCAAACCCTACGAGGCAAAGAAAATTAAATGAACAAGAGAGTTATTAGTTACTTGATATTAGGAAATGAACGAAATAGGCCGATCGATATAGAGCGCAAATGAATGAAAATAATTACTTCTGTAGCATTCTTCTCATGTCGACCCAAAGCTTTGGATCCTTATTCAGAGAGTCGTGGACGAGACATTCTGAGGTGTCAACTTTAATTACTAGCAGAATCCAGTGGAACCTGCAGACACGATACATGCACAGTACGTCATGCATAACTCATCGATTAGCCGGCCACATACCATGCATGGAGTAAACAAAAGAGAATGTGCTCAAGATAGAAACACTCACCCAAAATGGTAAGGAAATAGAATATCACTTTTGAGTTCCTGCTTTGTAAGAAACTGCCACAGGTCTGCCTCCATGTCGGCGGGGTGATGCTCCAACACATATCCATTAACGATGTGTGGGTCAATGAACCCAACATCATGGATGTTCCTTACTCTGCATTCCTTAATCTTCATTCTGCATGTATAATAGCGGACACAACAATATAGTTAGGACATATATATAGTGCAGGCAATATGAACGAGATGGGGTAGAAATAAATCACTTACAGAACGTAGCAACTGATGATAGATTTGTCGAGCTCGCGCAGATTGAAAAGCTGGAACAATTCACTCAGATGAATTTGTACATAGTAATGTTTGAAGTGATGCTCATATCT
>NC_057801.1:772406402-772407363 GCF_018294505.1 Triticum aestivum
CCCCGTCGCCATTGGGGACGTTTCGGTGGCTAGTGTTGACGGGGGCGGCAGCGGGGGGTGCCGGAGGGTGCGAGAGAGGTGGGGCGGGGCTCCTACGACGGGGGATAGGGTCCGGGGCGGGGCAGAGCACTGGCGGTGGGTGGGGGAGGGGGTCGCCGATGGGTGGGTGGGGGTTGGGGATCCAGGCGAGGGAGGTGGGGATCGAGGCGCGGGAGGTGCAGGACACGCGATGGTTTTTTTTCGGTGGAGTTCGGGAACACCACCGCGGCTCCTCTATATACAGGGAGGTGTGATCCAAATAACTATTCTAATCCTGGGATTATTATAGTGTTGTCCTATATATATATATATATATGATCTAGAAGTATTTGGAACATTTTATATTTAATTTAAGTGTTAACGGGACTTAAAAGGCCAAGAGATGGAAGGCAACTTGGGCCAAAAAGACCCAAGTGGGAAACTGCCTCCTTGCCTAAAGAAGGAGGCCGAATTGGGAGAGGGGAGGAATCAGACTCCTCCTCCCAGGCCGGCACACTTTCCCCCTTGGTGGCGGCGCTCCCTCTCCCCTCTATCCTATATATACACGAGGATTTGTGCTCTTTATAATACACAAGTTTTGGAGCCTCCTCTAGTTCTTCTAGTTCTTCTAGTTCTAGTTCTAGTTGGTCCCAGTTGACTAATTAAAGGTAGGATAGTCCTGTTGTCCTCATAATTAGAAGCCATTTGTGGTTCTAATCTCCTCCCTTTAATTCTCCAGCGATGATTAGTTCTGGACGGCGAAGCGCTGCTGGATCTTGCAACCAAGTAGAGAGGCCGTGCTTTCGGTCTTAGGTTCGAGGGACTGTTCGTGGGCACTACGAGGGCTCGTCATCGACGGTATGAGGGTTTTCAAGTAAGATCTACACCGACACGTTCTTCTTCCATTGTAACTCGGAGACGGTAACGATCATGATCTCAACCC
>NC_057801.1:772410730-772413444 GCF_018294505.1 Triticum aestivum
GGGGCAATCGATTGTTTACTTTGTTCCCCGAGCTGGGCAACTCGTTTCCCGCTTTTTTTACTTTCTAATTCCGTTTTCTCGGCCTCCTCCAAGGCTTTGTTCTCCTGGTTCTCCGCCCGCTCTTTCTTCTCCTTCAACATGAGTGCCTGCCTACGAAGTTCACGTGCATAGTCGTCAGGCAGATTCTTCGCGGCTTGGGATGGTGTGCTCAAAAATGACTTAGCCCACTTCTTTTGCTCATCAGAAAATACTGGCTTGGGCTCGGGCTCTCTTTTCTTCTTGCAGTCCGCCTTCCATTTCTCATGATCAGCAGCCGCGGCCGCGGCAGTTTCCTCGGCACTACGTTCCCAAGGCCTTGTGGGGAGAGGCTTCAATGATGGCTCCGGTACCTTTGTGGTCTTAGGTACATAAGGGTCCGGGTTAATAATCCAGGACTGCTTCTGCTTCTTTGCCGGAGGTGGATTGGGGGGCGGCGTCTGGTCACCCGCCGGACGAGGACTGGGGGGCGGCGTCTGATCACCCGCCGGACGTTGTGGACTGGGGGGCGTCGGCTGACGTGACGGAGGTGTAGGTGAACCGCCACCACCGTAGGGGGGTGGACTTGTTGTCCTTGGCGCCTCGCCTGGAAACTTGATAAACTTCTTTTGCCATAGAATGAAATGGCGCTTGACATCTCCAAGTCTTTTCAACCCTTCAGGTGTAGCAATGTCAATCTCCAGGTCCTCAAACCCTTGGACTATGTCCTCCACCGTGACACGAGCATAGCCATCTTGAATGGGGGTGTTGTGGTGGAGTGCTCCAGGTAAACATGGTAAAGCACTGCCGATGGCTACCTTCATGGACATGTTCCCGATAGGATAATACAGATGACATTCTTTCATCTCCTTTATATCGTCCACGGGGTAGCGAGGAGGCTCCGGTGCAGTAATTTCGACCACCAGAGGCTCCGATGCAGTAATTTCGACCACCAGAGGCTCCGGTGCAGTAATTTCGATCGTCGGTGCATCTGCACCAGCCGGTGGGGCCTCCGTGGAAGCCACACTGCTTCTCCGCTGCTGGCTTCTGAGATCCGCTGGATGATCTTCATGCTGCGCCCGAGCTGCATCTCGTTCGGCTACTAGTACACTCACGGTTTTCTTCATCACATCCATTTCCGATGCCAACCGCACCACAACATCTGCTTCCCGATCCATCTTTCTCTTCCGGCTTCTGTAACCGTACGGGTCATTGTTTTGGGGGAACCCTATTTTCCACGAAATGTGCCCCATGCCTCGTACACGTCCTCCGTGTTCAGGATTCCCGAGGGCTTTTGTCAGCGCGTCGTTCTCTCTGTTGAACTTGATCTTCCCCTCTTGAGCATCCCTCATTGCGTCAATAAGGGCTTGGGCGGGTTTAATTATTTTGCCCCGGTAAACACAGTCCCCTGTCTCCGGGTTCAGCGTTCCCCCATGCCCGTACCACCAGCTTTTGGCCCTTGGGTCCCATCCCTCCGTACCTGGACGGATTCCTCGCGCCCTCAGCTCGTTCTCCATCTTCTCCCACCTAGGCTCCCAAAGGCGATACCCTCCTGGCCCCATAATATGATTGTACTCCTTCTTAGCCGCATTTTCCTTATTTTTTTCGATATTTGAATGAACTGCTCCGATTTCTTTTGCTTCACAAATTCTGGCCAATCATGTTTCAGTTTCTCATATTGTCCTTTGAAATCCGGAGTCTTGTTCTGCTTGACAAAGTCATGGGCTAGATTTTGCTTGAATTTCCGGAATGCGTCGGCCATCTTATGAAGAGCGAACTGTTTGACTAGCCTCCTCCTCTCCTTGTTTTCCTCAATCTTGGTACCCTCCTCATCGAATTTGTTGTATTCCGGAGGTAGAATGAAATGTTCCATAAGCTTTTTGAAGCAATCTTTTTTTGTTCTCTTATCGACAAAAGTGAAACCAGCAATTCGTGCCTTCTTTGGCTTATTCCACTCCTGGACGGTGATCGAGACGTTGTCTCTAACAATGGCTCCGCATTGGTTGACAAACTTGGTGGCGTTCTTGCGGGGCTCCAGCGGCCTGCCGGTTGCACTGTCGACAACCTCGATGGTGCATGTTTCTCCTTGTTTCATCGTCTTGGTTGCGCCACGCTTTGACGACGTACTCGATTGTTTCGACGATCCGGCCGAGGGCTAAAATAAGAAAGAGAGTCGCGCGCGTTAGTCCACACATATTTATTCAAATCAGTTAGTTTGTATCACCAGAGGCTCAATGTATATATATATACCTCGGCGCCGGAGGTGGTTGCTACTTCCATTTGAAGATCGTCGTTCATCGACGTTTGTTCGGCATCATCTTGCTGACGGCGCCCTTCATCTTCACCGTCAAGGTTCAGATAAGAAGAGATATCATCTTCTTCTTGTCCGGTCGGCACATATAGAATATCGCCGTTTATGATGCTGAACATATGTGCTTCACCGTCCGGATCATAGTTGTCCATAATCGGGTCAGCTCTATCGTCCGCCATTATGTCAGTCCTGAAAACATGTAGTAAAAACAAATTAATTAAGTGAACAAAAAAAATTCTCTCTCTCTCTCCACGATCTCATCGCTCTCTGTAGAGCAGCGTTGAGGGCGGCGAGGCCGGCCCGAGGTGGATTGGGGGGCGGCGTTGAGGGCGGCGAGGCCGGCCGGCGGCGTTGAGGGCAGCGAGGCCGGCCGGCGGCGTTGAGGGCG
>NC_057801.1:772415047-772417981 GCF_018294505.1 Triticum aestivum
TTATACGCCTAGGCAGGAGTATGACTAAATCACTCCAAATTTCATGTATCATCAGTGGTATCTCGAATCATTTGAAAATGGACACCAAACACATCACGGGTAATATAATTCACATGATCCATTCAACAAAGTTTGGTACAATAAATTATTACACATCATTTCTTCCCTTGTGTCCCTGCTTGCTTACGATTGTGCCGTATCCATGGAGCATCCTCATCATTTAACTTAATGCTTGGGTCGGTGTTCACTTTGAAGGGCGGAATTTCAGCAAACATATTATAATCTTCTGACATGTCTGTCTTGTCCTCCACTCCCACGATGTTTCTTTTCCCTGAAAGAACAATGTGGCGCTTTGGATCATCGCATGATGTACTGATCGTTTTCTTATCTTTCCGTTTCCTCGGTTTGCTACTCATGTCCTTCACATAGAAAACCTGAGCGACATCTTTCGCTAGGAGGAATGGTTCGTCAAGGTAACCAAGATTGTTGAAATCCACCATTGTCATTCCGTATTGCTGGTCCACCTTTACCCCACCTCCTGTTAGCTTGAACCATTTGCACCGGAACAAAGGGACCTTAAAGGAGGGTCCATAGTCAAGTTCCCATATCTCCTCTATGTAACCATAATATGTGACCTTTTGCCCATTCTCGGTTGCTGCATCAAAGCGGACACCACTGTTTTGGTTGGTGCTCTTTTTATCTTGGGCGATCGTGTAAAATGTATTCCCATTTATCTCGTACCCTTGAAAGTCGTTATAGTCGAAGATGGTGTCTTGGCCAACATGTACAGCTGATCTACAACATCATTGTCATTCATTAAATGTTTTCTCAACCAACTGCCGAAAGTCTCCATGTGGGCCTTCCTAATCCAGGATTCAGGCTTCCCCGGGTTGTCCGAGCGTAAAATATTCTTGTGTTTCTCAAAGTACGGAGCCACCAAGCTGGAATTGGTCAGTACAGTGTGGTGTGCTTCAGTCAGAGAATGGCCGTCCATACATGTCGTTGATTTCCTTCCGATCGTGCCTTTTCCACTTAGTCTCCCCTTGTGCCGCGATCGAGGAAGACCAATCGGCTTAATGTCAGGAACAAAGTCAACACAAAACTCAATTACCTCCTCATTTCCATAGCCCTTGGCGATGCTTCCTTCTGGCCTAGCACGGTTACGAACATATTTCTTTAATACTCCCATGAACCTCTCGAAGGGGAACATATTGTGTAGAAATACAGGACCGAGAATGAAAATCTCTTCGACTAGGTGAACCAAGAGGTGCGTCATAATATTGAAGAAGGATGGCGGGAACACCAACTCGAAACTGACAAGACATTGGATCACATCGTTCTGTAACCGTGGTAGATCTTCTGGATTGATTACCTTCTGAGATATTGCATTGAGGAATTCACATAGCTTCACAATGGCTACTCGAACATTTTCCGGCAGGAGCCCCCTCAAAGCAATCGGAAGCAATTGCGTCATAATCACGTGGCAGTCGTGAGACTTCAGGTTTTGGAACTTTTTCTCCGCCATGTTTATTATTCCCTTTATATTGGACGAGAATCCAGACGGGACCTTCATACTGCTCAGGCATTCAAAAAAGATGACCTTCTCTTCTTTGGTCAGAGCGTAGCTGGCACGACCTTGAAACCATTCCGGATGCCGGTCATCAGGGTCTTTCAAACGTTGCTGGTGCTGCCGTGCTTCCTTTGTATCATTTGTCTTCCCATACACGCCCAAGAAGCTTAGGAGGTTCATGCAAATATTCTTCGTAACGTGCATCACGTCGATTGCAGAGCGGACTTCTAGGACTTTCCAATATTCTAGCTCCTAGAATATAGATTTCTTCTTCCACATGGCTTTCAAATCCTTGACCATATCAAATACCTCAGCACCAGTGCGTTCCGCAGGCTTCGGCCGGTGATCTGCCTTGCCGTTGTAATGCTTGCCTTTCTTTCTTACTGGATGAATTTTCGGAAGAAATCGACGATGCCCAAGGTACATGTTCTTCTTACAATTTGGCAAATGTACACTTTCAGTCTCATGTAAGCAGTGCGTGCATGCATTGTATCCCTTATTTGACAGTCCCGAAAGGTTACTAAGAGCAGGCCAATCGTTGATGGTTACGAAGAGCAACGCTCGTAGGTTAAATTCCTCTTTTTTGTGCTCATCCCACAGACGGACACCAGGTCTGCCCCACAGCTGTAAAAGTTCATCAACTAATGGCCTTAGGTACACATCGATGTCGTTGCCGGGTTGCTTCGGACCTTGGATGAGCACTGGCATCATAATGAACTTCCGCTTCATGCACAACCAAGGAGGAAGGTTGTAGATGCATAGAGTCACGGGCCAGGTGCTATGGCTGGAGCTCTGCTCGCCAAAAGGATTCATGCCATCTGTACTTAGACCAAATCTTATGGTCCTTGCGTCAGCTGCAAAATCTTTGAACTCTATGTCGATCTTTCTCCATTGCGTTCCATCTGCGGTGTGTCTCAACTCCCCGTCCGACTTACGGTCCTCTTTGTGCCATCGCATCAACTTGGCATGCTCTTTGTTCCTGAACAGACGTTTCAACCGTGGTATTATAGGAGCATACCACATCACCTTGGCGGGAACCCTCTTCCTGGGTTTCCCGCCCTCAACATCGTCACCAGGGTCATCGCCTCTGATCTTATAACGCAATGCAGTGCATACTGGGCATTCATTCAAATTCTCGTATTCACCGCGGTAGAGGATGCAGTCGTTGATGCATGCATGTATCTTCAGAACCTCTAAACCTAGAGGGCAGACAACCTTCTTTGCTTCGTACGTACTGGCGGGCAACTCGTTATTCTTTGGAAACATATTCTTCAACATTTTCAGCAAGTTTTCAAATGCCGAGTCAGCTACACCTGCCTGTGCCTTCCATTTCAGCAAATCCAGTGTGCAGCCCAGCTTTTTCA
>NC_057801.1:772418635-772419310 GCF_018294505.1 Triticum aestivum
CCTGGCCAACCGCGACTAAAGCCCCTCACGTGCACCAGCTGGCCACCGAGCGCCCTGGCCCAAGCCTTTGGTCGCGGTTCGTCTGCCGAACCGCGACTAAAGACTTCATTAGTCGCGGTTCCTACAGTTTCGCGACTAATGGGGCTGGACGGAAGCCTCTTTTTCTACCAGTGTATATGGAGTGATATAGGTACAAGTAAGCTGGTGTGAACACTAGTCTTTTTTTCATTTTTGGAGAGCAATAAAAGTGTCTTTTTTTTCATTTTTGGAGAGTAATTAGAGGCATGCCTGGCACCTTCTTTTTGTTTAAGTTCTTCCAAAAATACCAGGCCAACGCACGAAATCCATAGTAAGTATTCACCCGGCAAACGTTGTTTTGGAAAGTACTAATAAATAATCCCAATTGCTACAGGGCATGCATTGATGTTGGTAATTTTGGTAGGGATTAATCGTCAAAATGTCGTACGTTTTCACACACACCAGAATAGATTGGATTGCAAAGTTTGAAACATTTGCTGATTTGCAAGCGGGAAAAGACCCGCCGAGAGAATATGTGTGTGTATATATAGTCAACCGATCCATCCAGCACAAGCACACACAACACAAAGCATACGAGCGTATAGCCAACCGATCCACCCAGCACACAAGCCTTGCCAGCTCCACGAGAAAAACACC
>NC_057801.1:772419320-772420659 GCF_018294505.1 Triticum aestivum
CAACTTGGCATGCTCTTTGTTCCTGAACAGACGTTTCAACCGTGGTATTATAGGAGCATACCACATCACCTTGGCGGGAACCCTCTTCCTGGGTTTCCCGCCCTCAACATCGTCACCAGGGTCATCGCCTCTGATCTTATAACGCAATGCAGTGCATACTGGGCATTCATTCAAATTCTCGTATTCACCGCGGTAGAGGATGCAGTCGTTGATGCATGCATGTATCTTCAGAACCTCTAAACCTAGAGGGCAGACAACCTTCTTTGCTTCGTACGTACTGGCGGGCAACTCGTTATTCTTTGGAAACATATTCTTCAACATTTTCAGCAAGTTTTCAAATGCCGAGTCAGCTACACCTGCCTGTGCCTTCCATTTCAGCAAATCCAGTGTGCAGCCCAGCTTTTTCAAACCATCATCGCATCCAGGGTACAACGACTTTCTGTGATCCTCTAACATGCGATCCAAATTCTCCCTCTCCTTTTCAGTTTCGCAGCGTCTCCGTGCATCAGCAATGGTCCGACCAAGATCATCAACGGTCTCATCACGTGCCTCTTCTTCACCTTCACCTTCACCTTCCCCTTCACCTTCACCTTCACCTGCCCCTTCACCTTCCCCTTCACCTTCAGCATCCTCCATGAAAGTATCACCGAAATGATCAGCAAGATAGCTTTCATCGATGAAATCATCCCCTTCTTCATCTTCTTCCATTATAACCCCTCTTTCTCCATGCTTGGTCCAACAATTATAGCTTGGCATGAAACCGTGCTGAAGCAGGTGCAGGTGAACTTCTCTTGAGGAAGAGTAACCCTTTTGATTCTTACAGTCAACACATGGACAGATAACAAAACCCTTCTGCTTGTTCGCATTAGCCACTACGAGGAAATCTTTCAAACCCGTAGTGAACTCGCGGGAGAGTCGGTTACCGTACATCCATTGCCGATTCATCTGCATTATTATAATATAAAATATATAATTAACCATCATGCATTTGTTAAAATAACTAGCTATAAACAATAGAAATTAAACAATGAACAACACACATGCATATTTTATCAATGACACACATGCATGAAAGGTTCAAGTTGCTAACCGCGATCGAGGAGGAACCTCAAGTGTGCCTCCAACACTTCATATCATGTTTCTTTCATGCTGTTGGGCATTTCATCAAACACCTTGTGTGCATAAGAGGAACCAAAAGCAAACCTACACCCCCTTGTGAAGAGAAGTGGCACCAAATGGCTAAGTGAGTGCGCTGAACTGGTATATATAGGGGAGGAGTTTTAGTCGCGGTTGGCCAGGCCAACCGCGACTAAAGGCCTTTGGGCACCTTTAGTCGCGG